>NW_022724029.1:128998-139883 GCF_011630105.1 Anneissia japonica
CTCTTCTACAGTGCGAATGGTACCCACGTTGTGTGGGTTAAGTGTTTAATAATAGATCTTTGCTTTATTTTGTTAAATCCATTCATAGATTATTGGTAGATGAGTTGCGACTCTTCTACAGTGCGAATGGTACCCACGTTGCGTGGGTTAATTGTTTAATAAATTACTGTTATTTCAAATTGTTTTGTACATTGTACTTTGTTCAGTTGTCTAACCCGCAGGCACATAAAAGGCAGTTTCCACTAGACTTTCGTGACATATATATATATATATATATAAGAAGATATTATAAATTAGTCCCTACCTTCTTTGGTATATGCTTTGTCAATGTGTTCAATGACACATTTGGAAATTGTTTCTTTCTCATACGCTGAAATTGCGTGTGCCACTTCAATTTCAGAGTTCACCATTACGATAATAATATTATTATTCCTACTGTCTGCACTGTATTTACGTTTTGTTGGAATAAAATCGCCATCGTCCTCGGAATTCATCTTTATCATTCCTGGAGAAGCCTAGCATGTAACAGAACGATACATGGTACAACATTTTACAAGTTTCGCGGCAGCCTAGTTACCTTAAAAATTAAAGAGCGATCGAGCGTGTCGAACGGTTTGTGGTAATACATATTCATAAAACCTCGCTGTTGTGACCGCTAAGAAGTGACTACCGTTAGTGAAGTGGTTACTTGCTAACGGAGATCATTAATGATCAATGACGAAAGTTAACAGATAGTCAATTGCATTACTTCTCACAAGTTAACAATTACTTATGTACTAATTCCAGAATCGGGTGGAAAAGTAATATATACGATAGTCGGATAACTTACAATAAAAAGGCATATGCATTTATGTTATTATATAAATATTATTATTATTATTATTATTATTATTATTATTATTATTATTGTTATTATTATTATTATTGTTGTTGTTGTTGTTGTTTTTGTTATTATTGTGATGAAAAGTTGACACAAACGGTACACTAATAGGTCAATGAAGGCGATATGGTTGCTAAACGAACAGACATGTAAACATTTTTTTTTATTCCCCGACAGAATGTATTCGTCTTACCCGACGGGGGTGCTAGGCTTCCCCGACGAGGGGGCTATAGCCCCAGCCCCCCTCTGGCGCAACCACTGTTCTCATCCCCGGCGTCACTAATTTGGATCAAGACGGCACGTACGGAATTATCTTCAATCACCTGGTTTTACTCGTTCTTCTCAATCCCTCAAACTTGTTACTCCACGAGTCAAGCATATTCGTACCGGTGAACGCTCTTTTTCTTTCTCTGCTCCTAAACTCTGGAACTCTCTGCCTCCTCAATTACGTATCATTTCTGATCCGCTATTATTCAAATCTACTCTTAAACCATTCCTCTTCAAATAGTTCAACTTCTTTCTAACATCCTCCAGCGCCGGTGACAAGCCAGTTTTGTTTGCTTTAATAGGCGCTTTAAAAATGTGTATTATTATTATTATTATTTCACGACGTGCACATGACAATGCGTACCTCTCTCATTATGTTGACGTTGGGAACGTTTAACCTTTCTATCATGCACGATAATACTTTCTTCCTATTTACAATTTGTATATAAATGAAATACTAATTATAGTTCCGTGCATTTTTGATTTCTGGGAATATTCAACTCGATTTTGAGATTAATTTTCCGAATAAAGTTATACTAAATTACTTCTAATGACAAACTATAGTTGTCTTTATTGTCAACTGTCATTTTATCTATTTTTTCGGTGATATTACCATTCTTAATCATCTATAAAACACCCACATAACAGCGTCACGTTAGATCGATCGGTGGGGACGCCGGGAGGGTCAATTTTCGTCGGAAGGTATGAAGATGATAAGCAGTTTCATTGAACTAAATTCTTGCTTATGTTAACCACATGCTTATCTAAGATTATACTGACACTGGTTTAAAATCACGGTCAAGTAGTTAAAAAATAACCTAAAATCACCTTATTTTGCGAATTTTTACTTCTTAAGGAAAACATTTATAGACCATCCTAATCTTTTAATGATATTTTGTGTACTCCCTTGTGCGAATGTTATCTGTTTTGTACAATGTTTTGATGATGAGAAATAAACTGAACTGATGATATACCAAAATAAATATTGAATTAGAATGTTCTGTAATCTTATTTGAGTTGTACTTTTTAATGTTGTTACATAAGTAACAGCAGTGAAAAAACCGAGGTAAATACGAGTTAATAGCACCTTAAAGGCGTTTTAA
Source organism: Anneissia japonica (assembly GCF_011630105.1). Taxonomy (NCBI): domain Eukaryota; kingdom Metazoa; phylum Echinodermata; class Crinoidea; order Comatulida; family Comatulidae; genus Anneissia; species Anneissia japonica. Next base: position 131,249 of record NW_022724029.1, read on the forward strand.
GCAAACGGTATTGTTGTTTCGGTGATTCAATTATTAACTGTGTTGCCTACTGTTTATGGTCAACTAAAAAACGTCATGCAAGCGGGTCCGTTTATGGTACAATAACGACTTTGCCATCATTAAGTGCTGTGTAGGCCTACATTACTTATAATGGATTTTTAATTTTCTATTGATAATTATAAGACAACGTCATAAATACAAGTGCATATACTTTTTTTCTTCTTTTTTTTAAATTATATTTGTTTCCTCCGCAATTTTAGGCGATTGTATAACTGCAATCATTTATGTACAGTATACATTTTTATAACAATAACTATAATGATTAGTCTACGCCCTCGGCTAAGACTCTCTAGGCCTAGGCCTAGTAGCCTAGTAGTATTTTATTTAGCCACTGTTTGCCAATTACCATATAGTATGTCATTCTGGAAGTGATGCCGTTTTGGTTTATTGCCGTTTTAACTTATTACCGTTTTGACTTATTGCCGTTTTGTTCCATTGCCGTTCTGGTCTAAAAGTGTTGCCGTTTTGGTTTTTTGCCGTTTTGGTCGTTGCCGTTTTAACTTATTGCCGTTTTGGTTTTTTTCCGTTTTGACCTGTTCCCGATTTTTATCAAACACACATGATAACGCATTCCTAGGCCTAGGCGACGCACATCGGCATTTTCGGCGGCCGTGCTTGGCCTAGGTTTTTTTTTAGCCTAAAATAAAACAAGTCTGATTTATTAGCTTTGAATATTCCATATTATTGTGTGTGGTATTAACTATTAGGTCATACAATAGTTGTTCTATTACATGAAAATAAAAGGGCTTAATAAAATGATTGCTCATTATTCTACCATTTCGTCGCGGAGTTAACCATGCACACAATTAAAAACAAAACAAGTTAAAAAATAAACTGAAGCAGAACAACACGATTTACAATCATATCGTTTAAGTTCTTTTCTAACTTTTACACCTAAGAGTTTACTAGGCGCGAAGAGCGAAAATAAACATACTAATTTTGTGGCTGTAAACTCACTTGCACACATAACGAATGCAAAATATTATAATAATTAGATATCTATCATTTGGTTAAAAACAAATTTGAACAACGCTAAAAAATACAGGATAACTACTAAATAGGTGCCGGACCGATTTTGGCTTATGTGGACTACATTTGGCAGGTACTTTTGAAGCCAAAATCGGTCCGGCGGACCGATTTTGGCCCCGGACCAAAATTTTCCTGACAGGACCACAAACAACAACGACCGCCGCGACGATGAAGAAGAGGTAATAACTGGTGGAATGAAACCGTTTGTGAAAAGTACACCAGCGACCAGTTATTGAGAAAGAATTTCAGAATGTCACAAGGTACAGCTCATAAAAGAAAGTATTTACTAAGCCTTTTTGGATGGTACAGTACTAGCTGTCTCTTATACACATCTAGATGTGTATAAGAGACAGTCCCCGACGAGGGGGCTATAGCCCCAGCCCCCTCTGGCGTCACCAATGACAGTCCGATTCTTAATTGCAAAACTATTTGCAAAGACCACAGTTTTATTTGAATAATTCACATTTTCTCTTAGATAGAAAACACATTTAGTAGAAGCGATTAGCTCATCGGTTGTGGCTTGGACTCCCAACATCGAGGTCGGGGGTTCGAAACTATCGCTGTGCAAATCGCTTGTGTCCTTGGGCAAGGCACTTTATCTAAGGTTGCCTCTCTCCACCCAGGAGTACAAGTGGGTACCTGGTAGGTGCCAACACAACTGCGCTGATTACTAGCTGCAGTATTAGGAAATAACAATATAATTTAATTAATAATTGAATGTGGTGTTCAGTATGTGTTTGATCAAATGACCGGGTAGTAATGTGAAGCGCTATGGAACGATTTATGATTTATTATTATTATTATTATTATTATATATTTTTTATTTTATTTTTTTTTTTACAGTGGTCCTAATAATGGATTTTTGTAAATCCCAATTCTTTTTGAACGGTACACACGCTTGGCCACCCCTGCTCTAATAATTTGGTCATTTAATTCAGGTTGCTCCTATCGTGTTTCAGACCAGCATAGTTCGTGGTATCGAAGTGACACTTTATTAAAACAATCAATCAATCATTTTTTGTTAAAAAATCTTCTTTGTATTGGTATTTTTAAGCTTATTAATTTTAAATGTATTTTATTTGTTGCTTTTGTTTGATTTACAGGCTTGTGATTTTTATCAGCCTGTTTGAATTTTTTTCAATTATGTTAGTTAATTTTCTCTGTTTTGTTTGGCATCAAGTTGAAAATATTATTCTAAATTGTGTTTTGTCATATGCCTATTTTTAAGTTTGCTTCATTTTCTCTAAAAACTTTTCCTTTTCTTTTTTTTTTAGATGCACCACTATTTTTTTTATGTGTGTCACCGATCTTAAGGAGTTACTTCTAATAAATTGATTGATTGATTGATTGATTGACGAATAGAAGAAAAAGTGAATTCAGAAGTCGTACCGTAGGCTACAATTATTATTGGAAAGTAAATTTCTGTCCATCTCGAATTTTGTGTAGTGTTAATAGAGTATATTGTTTAAATGTTGGAATGGTACTTATAGAATACAACCAGAGGTGGATCTGGAGGGGAAAATGGGTAGGGGGACCATGCACTGAACGGGGGTTGTGTTTAAGACTTTGTTTACATTGTGCTTGAGACCTTAGATGATAATGGAATTTAAATTAGTTTTCTTTTCAGTAAGCCTTCGTAACGTGCACTCTTTCTGAATTTTCTTTTCTTATCTCCTTTTTCTCTGTTTTTGGTGGGGTCAGACAGCCCCGTGCTCTCTGGATACGCCCAGGAAAACGATTGATTGAAACATTGTTTTATAATGCTTATTTATATTGGCAAAGCTACATTGAAAATTGGATCAACACATTCATGATTAAGCATGTAACCTATGCACGCTAAGGAAATTCACATACGAAAAATGTGTGTATAAAACAACAGTTGATTATTAGGTAAAATGGTTCTTTTATGAAGATCCAAAAGTTTAAGTAAGGATGATGGATGGACTTGATGCTACCTATACTTAATTTTCTGATCATCACAAAAGAACCGTATCATTTGATCCAATGAATTTATTCAATAGTTGATTATGTTGTTATTCACACGATATTTTTGACATTGGTTACTTTACGTTCGTTCGTTCGTAAGATAATACCTAGGACATTTATTAAGCATATAGGCCATTAGCCCAAATACGAAAATCATAAAATAATCAGCTTCTATGTGTAAGTATGCTATCAAAATAATGGTTTCTATTTTCGTATGCAAGATAAGTGAACTTGACAAGATTTACTTTACTGATCACGTGGGGCAGCTCGATGATTAGGTGAGGGGTGCTAGTTCGCTAAAAAGGATGATTTTTTTTTACATGGGGAAGACTGAGTGGGTGGCGCGACTGTGTGGGGACACGATTTTGTTTAATTTAGTTTATTTTTTTTTAGATACGCCACTGCTGATATGCAAGAGACACCCAGTATGTTTTCGGCCCCGGGCTCCATGACTCGTCGTTACGTCACCTGTGGGTTATCCTTGGGGTTCACATTAAATAAATCCAATCCAATCTAGTCTATGATAGTCACACCCTTTCCAAGTTAGAAGCAGAATCAGAATCCAATTTTTTTTTAAGGAAATTACATTGGTGGTTAAAAACCTATCTGTCCGACTATCAATCTATATTTAGATAAGTACAGGTCTCTCTGGCGTAAGGATCATCGTACTTGTACATAGTTACCAACTGTTTAGCATCGTGCGGGACGGTCCCGCACTTTGGCACTTTGGATTTATTACGCATTTGGCAAAAACACATGCGTGATATTAAATTTGTCACGCATTCAGTACAAGTCTAGAGGTGATGACGAATCACGAATTCAGGGAAAATATATTAAAAAAATAAAACAATCCTGCAGTAACTTGAGTTATTAGGTTAATCTACTATCAAAAAACACAAAAGAATAAGTTTTAGCTATATCTGGAAAACTATAACTGGAAAAGCCTGAGAAGATTTAATTTAGTAGACTCAAAATCGAGGTGGTTTGAGGTATTATATTTTATAAGGCAGAGAACATATTAAGTTTTTATTTTTTATTTTGTGTTTTCTCTATATAAATTAATTATTATCTAGTCGTTGTAAGGTTACACTAAAAAGGTGTGCCGATGATACAAAAGCGTTATTATCAATTGACTAATTGACTCTTCATGCATTCGCAATACAGTATGAAGCATAAATACACATTGTAGAAACGTTTTGAAAAGTTTAAATCCAGGTTTACATAATAGAGGAAAGACCATCACATGCACAATCTCAAAGTTCTCACCTTCATCCTGCAAGGTACAACAAAAATAAAATATTAACAGTTTTAAAATTGATAAAATAAACATTTATTAAACTAACTTTTAAATACATATATAAGCACTTTCATAAGATTATTGCATAATAGTCAGACGAATTATGTATACAGTAACTGCTTCACACTAAAGGTATTGTTTTGCTTAAAATTAATCAAGGATTTTAATAGTTGTTAAGTTAATGTAGCAATGAGTTTACAATTGTTTAAATTATTTTTATTGCATATAGACGAACAGTTACTTAGATGGTAAAGCATGCTGCAGCTCATCTGTAGGATATGAAATAAACTTTAAAAAAAAAATTTAATTACAACACTTTGCTAAGTTACCTTTAGCAAAGATAATTACAATTATAATTTAAAATTTAAAAATTACTGCACATTAAGCGCCTGTTGTTAAACATTAGCTGCTGTATCCATTCCCTTTGACATGGAGCGCCTTGTATCTTCACATATTTTAGTCATCTTGGTTTTTACAGCTGCTGACTGGATATCTGGGTATTCTGAAATTATATAAAAAAATATTGTCACAAAACTTCGAAAATATGAAAAGTAGGCCTATCTATCTAAATGAGAATTACATTGTTCTTATAAATTTCTAGGTTCGAGTAGAATACTGTATATGCAGTAATAATTTTGAAATTGACATGTTCGAAAGACAATTAGATTCATAAATTGTGAACTTTAATTGCTAAACCCGGAGAACACCATGAGACTCATGTCAGCATGACAACAGAAACTTGAGTAGTGACATGTAATAGCAAGTATCACGCAACATAATGCTGGAATAACAGTGGCCTGCTAGCTTCATTATTTTAATGGTGTTAATATGGGACTGTAGGTTTCATTATTGCTGACAATACAGTATTCTAATGTCTAATAAGTAAATATGAAACATTAATTTACTTACTGTAGTTGAATCGTGGAGCAATGAGGTATACATACACTTTTTAACGGTCTTGGGGCAAATGTCAAATTTTGTTTACAACTGTTGAATAGTACATTGCTTGTATTTTCAGTAATTCAACATGGTAATATTAAGTCATTCTAAAATCAACGGTCGTAAAGCAGACAATTTACTATAATGCAATTTACTTACTGTAATACATTTGCTGTTGTCTTAAATTAAAACACAAATGGATTATTGAAATCTCAAAAAAATAAATAGAAAATTAACTTACCAACTATTGCAGATACTGTATATTTTTTGTTTGTCATTGTAGCACATACCAGTCTACTTGCATGTTGGCTTTTTCAAAGATGCAAAATAATCCTTTGAGACAAAATGTATCTAGTGCAACCTGAAAATAAAGAAAGTTCTTAAATTAGTAAATAAATGTTCTGTATACCTAGTCTTTTAAATACAATGTATTTTGGCAGCCAAAATTACATGGTAACTGATTTTTATTTTATACATTTTTAACTTCTTATTTAAATCAAACAGAGTATTTTAAAACAAACCCTAATTTGCAAGTAGATTTATTATATTCATAGTTTCTAAACCAAACAAATAAAACTAAAAATCAAGAAAATTAATCACACGAAAATCAAGCTGGCCAGATGTCGAGTAATTTCGACCCAGGCCAGACTTTTAACGCTAAAAATGCAATTCATATAGCAAGGCATACATAGAATGTACAATGCTAGCTAATGTTCAGTAGGCATTTATGCTATATTACTAGGAATAGGCTAGTAGTACTGTTTTAATAGTTAGGCTAATCGAGCCTAAAACAACTTTAATTGTTGGTGCAAATATATTTCAATTATTACCAAATGAAGATACAATTTTGGGTTTTGTTTTTATACATTTGGACCCATACCAAAGGATTGAATTAAAAAAAATAATAATAATAAATAAATAAAAACGAATTAAAAAGCGTAATTGCCCGTCATAATCATTAATTCCACTATCGAGTTAACGGCCGTTTCAACCAGACCATTTAGGAGGTCAAGCCTAGGCCTAGGTCAAACGGTCGTAGCCTAAGAAGGTCTCCTAGCCCGAGTTTATTTTTCTGTTTATTTAAGTAGTGGGTGGGTTATGGATTGGAACACTGGTTGTTAGTACCAGCAGCAGGCCTATGGACAACCTAGCTAAAATTAATTTATTAAAAATGTATAAATAATAAGAAAAATGCAATTTCGAATTACCTATATGAATAGAATCGACAACACTTGAATACAGTACGCCATTCAGACATTTTTCTTGGAGGGTTCTTGTTAACTTTGGGTCTCCATATTCTCCATCTCAATCTTTCGGTTGTCCTCGAACCTTATTTTATCTCTGGAACCATTGAATCGTCCAGTATACTTGTCTCATTTGTCTCCGTCCAGTTGAGTAGAACCCATGCACATTTTCGTTTTGCGAAATTAATTTAACGAATCAAATTTAACACACTTGCTGCAATCGACGATGAAACAATGAATCCCCGCTTGAATTTGAAATATGATCTTCCCTCTTCTTCACACCATCCTGGTGCAACCAATGATCGGACAGGACGAGCTGCATGTGACTTGATTTTCCAACGTCTCCACCATGACCCCCCTAGGATTTCACAAAGCATATTGGCAAGACTGTGATCACTGTGGTGATAATACGATTTTATCCTAGTAATACCAGGTAGATGTACTGAAAAACTATTTTTTACATCTTCCTGTTAATACTGTGATAAACTGCGAGGTAACTATAATATAGGCCTATAAAATATAAATATTACTATATAACTATATATGTAAGTTGATCAATGTGTTTCACTACATAACACACTGAACCACACTGCGTTTACAGTGTGTCTGTTTAAACACACTGTGATTTCTTCTACTCATATATATATATGTAATATATATACATACATATATATATATATATAAATATATATATATATAGCATGTTTAAACAGCAATTTTCAGGCTGTAAGTTGATCAATGTGTTTCACTACATAACACACTGAACCACACTGTGTTCACAGTGTGTCTGTTTAAACACACTGTGATTTCTTCTACTCTGTGTATTCCTTAAAATCACACTGTGTTCACTGTGTGCTTACTGTATAAACACACTGTGATTTCTTTTCACACTGTGTATCTACTGTATGTAATTTAAAAACACAGAGTTAACAGCGTTCACTGTGTGGACTCTATGTGAACACAGTGTGTACTGTATGGACTCTATGTGAACACAGTGTGTACACACTGTGGTATTTTCCAAAGGGTATACATATATAAACACAATAAATTTAAAATGAAAATAGATTAAATCTATTTTTATTTAAAATTTATTTTGTTTATATATGCATATGTATATATAAATCTGTTTTGTTTTGTGAAATAAAATATACTTTGATACTTTGATACTTTTACATTAGGTTAATTCATGTTTTATAAAGTATGCATACATTTATATATATTTTTAATGTTTATGTTATTCTAATGTTTATTTTACACCGACTGCAATTTCTTATTGCTTTAACCTACTAGGGTGTGAATTCAGAATGTTGATAATTATGTATTCTTTGCTTAAAGAATACAGAATTTTGTTACCATATATTTGTTGTACCATGTATTCGGTATTATCAACAACACTCCCTAAAAAGAGCTTAATAATGCTCAGATCGTCGGAACGTCAGGGGGATTCTCCCCCGAAACCCCACAAGGGGCTCTGACCCTGGACCCCGGCGAGGGCTCTGCTGGCCCACGGCCCGCGTTTCAAATCACGCATTTTTAGTATTTCTGGTTGGTAACTATGCTTGTAGAGGCGTGGACTAGCTCGTACAGTAACTCTCTTCTCCCCTAAAGCCGGGCACCCACTGCGCACGACGTCGTCGGCCGACGCGATTCTATCGAGAACGCACCACCACGAAAAACGCGCAACGGATCATTATTAATGACGATCTGTTCAGACTACCGATAATCAGCAGACGGTGTCTTGTCGTCTAACACTCAGATGGAGCGGAGTTGGTTTCGTCGCGAGTGCCTGGCTTAAGAATCACTTCGTGTCTGATATACCCAGTAAACCGGTACCAGATACTCTTGTCTGTCCACAGCAGGGGCTGTATGGACCATTGAACCTGGGTAACCCCCTACTTGTCTCGAATGATGTACTGGGTTCTTTATAGTACACACGAGTCAATTGTAGGCTACTGGTCCTACGGTTTATAGTCCTTATCCGAGATGACTTGATCCACCTCCAGAACCATAGGCGAGCGTGCCGTTCGAACCAGCACCGATATAACTTCAAGTTGCAACGTCCCTGCCCCATGCCGCTCAG
>NW_022724029.1:140489-154593 GCF_011630105.1 Anneissia japonica
TATATATGTATATAATAAATTACTTAGCATACGTTAAAAGTCAATGCACTTCGTTTAACATAAGCCTAATGATTGAATGCGGTATAATAGAGTTAAATAATCATGATGTTCTCACAGAGACAAAAAGAACATTTCGTTTGGTACGAGCTTGTGCCATAACAAAACAGAAATGTTATATGATTAGGTGTATATTTTACAGTTATTTACACTCGAATTAGCCTCAGATTTAAGGTTTTATTAGAATGTGCCATCACTTTATTTAAAGATGCTTTGTAGACCAATAGGCAACCTATCGGCTATACAAACACTGTTTAAACTATTAAGCCATTTTAAATAACGATTTTTTTCACTGTTACCCTGGCAAACTCATTAGAATTGCAAATATTTCTGCATACCACGATTGATTAATAAAACACACATTTACATTCTATGAATAAAACAACAAATTTGAATGCTCGTTTATGCTAAAACTTATTGTGGAGAGCTTATAACAACCTCATGCAAATTCAATAAATGTTCTACTCCAAATTTACAGTTTGCTTATGTTTTTTTTTTTTTTTTTTTTACGTGGTTTGGATCAATAGGCCGAAGTCTTTATGATCATAAATTAACACGTATTAACGGTAATTATGTGTTGCAATTCCACCTTTACAATGAAATTAAGTGATTGATTGATATTATATAATATAATATAACATAACAAAATAATATAATATAATGTATAATGTGACAACCTGTAAATAACACCCCTATAGACTAAATGGTGGAACCTAAGAAGATAAGCAATGTAGATGGGTTTGAGATGGTGTAGGTCATCATTAAATAACCTTCCACTGTATTGCCAACAAGTACATTGTATTATTTTCAGGTATATAAAGAAACTTTTATTTTTAATTTTTCACAACCAGGCCAAAAGCTAATAGCCTTGGTGCTGTACAGGGGTGAAGAATGTGGGCATGGTTACCATGGTAACTGTCCTGTTAAAGTCATTAATTCTTCACTACTTTTGCATAGGAGTAAAAGGAATTTGGTATTCTCTTATGGTAACTAAAAGTTATAATATGTATTCAGTATAGGATAGGTTGAGTTAGTATTATTTCACATTAAATACAGACAAACAATACTTTAATTGTAGATTCGATGTGATTATTTGTATGTTTAGATCATACAATACACTTCCACTGCTTTGCCAACAAATTGTCCACATTGTATTATTTTGAGAACAACGAAACTAGCTTCATCTTAACTAAGGTAACAATTTTGGAGGCACTGCCCGGATATTACGTGACAATATTACTGTAGCATCGGTACCAGTTACAAGCTCAATCTTGGTAGTTTGGCGGAGAAAGAAGGAGCGACTGGCGTTGTTGCTAATGATGTAGATAATACAGCTGTAGACAACGGGGAAGCGGCGCCAGATGAAACAGGCCAAATTCAGATGGTTTATGAACAGAAGCTAAAAGAAATGATGGCAGCTTACGAGGCGCAATTGAAAGGGCTCCAAGAAAAGTTTAAAGAAGCCCTCACTGTAAAGAAGACTGAAGTTGTTGCCAGGAATGACTTCAGAATAAGTGGCCGAATTGGTAAGCCATGCCAAAAGGATAGATTAACGTTTGGGAGTCTAGTACACCAAATAGAATCCGGACTTATAAAGGGACATAATGAGACGGAAATTGTCGAAGGAGTGATAAAAGCTGTCATTCCTGTTTTAGCATTATTTGGAGGGGAAACGAGACTTCACATTAGCTACCATTCGCGGAATTCTAAGGGCTCATTTCCGTGAAGAAAGTCTGACAAAGTTGTTCAACTACCTTTCAAGTGCGGCACATCAGTTTAGTGAATCCCCCATACCTTCTTACTGCGAGTACTCGACCTAAAACAGAAGATAATCTATAGATTATATTATATTAAAGATTATATTATTAGACGCAAATGCGTCTGAGGAAGAAAATTGTCCAGTAAAATACGACCAGTGGCGGCTCCAGGATATAATTTATTGGGGTGGGGGGGGGGCTGCCTCTTATACACATCCCGTGCCGGGAGTGGGTATGGGCGGGGGTGTGTCCTCCTCCCAAAACGAGATATTTTCTTTTAAATTGGGACTCATGAGGAAACTTCACCACTTACCAAATTTTCAATTTTTGAACCAGGTTTTGCCAATCTCTTCTTATCTCTATTAATTACTGCTTCAGGGCATTTTGTAACAAGATTAACAGTGAAGCTCATTAGTTGTGAATAGTTCTTAAGAAGACTAGCACAATTAAATCAAAAACAATGTTGTAACTTCTGACATAAGTCATTGATTTTTAAAATTCAAAAGCATATCTATTATGATTTTTATCTGAAATTATAGCTAAGGTAATAAAAATGCCAAATTCTTTGAACAACAGGTTTTTAAAATTTTCCAGCCTGGTTTTTAAATACTAAACTGGTAATTTATTGAGAAACAGCAATGCCTGCTGTGATAATGACTCTTAAGTAGAGGTTTTCTTCTTTGATCTTTAATTGGATTATTGAGATAAGATTCTGGCAAAACCTGGTTCACCAACCCGCCTGGATGCCCTTTTAAAGGGTTTGCTGGTAAATGGGATAGTAACAGCATGTCTAGATGGCCGGAATTGGCTGGGATGGGAAAACTAGGCCTTTTTTTCCCCTTTTTTTTTGGTCTGACTGCCCGACGAGCTTTGGCCGATGGGGGCCTTGACCAGACCGATTAGGGGGATTAAGCGATTAAGCCCCCTCCTTCCCCCCCCCAGGTGGTGCCGCCACTGAATACGACAAATCGCTGGTGAACAGCATGGTAAAAAATTCTCTCTTGACTGGCTTCCAGGAAGAGAAAGTCCGATTGCAGATGGCCCCTCTCAAAAAGGCATAAAGTAATATGGTGGCAGCGGTGTAAACCATTCAGTATGGCAACAGAACACCACAGAACCCGAGTCTTCTACTACTACCTCCCCCTCCCCCCATGAAAATAAAGGGAAATACTCGTGAAAACTGGAAGACGTACAAAAGCATGTTCACCGACTACTGCTTAGCAACCGGTCTATCCGAGAAGCACGAGAATGTGCAGGCAGCCACTCTGAAAACAGTAATGGGTTTAGACCTGCGTAAGAGGCTAGAATCGCTGAAGCTGAGCGATGCCGAGCTCGATAGCGTAGCCACAATCTTTTCAAAACTTGACGAAATCTTTTTTCGAATTTTAGCTGAACCATGCAAGTTTGCTGAGTTAAATGATGAGCTCATAAGAGACATGTTAGTCATAGGAACCATAGATGCAGTCAGTGCTAGATTCAGGCTATTTAGACAACAGGACATTACCCTGAAGTCGTTTACTGCTTTACAGGTATCAGAAACTGCCACTGAGCAATTAGATAGCATGCGTCATTCAGCACAGGTTAATAAAACCTTAATGATTACTAACTGTAGAGCATGTGGTCGAAACCATCGTCCTCGTCAATGCCCAGCATACAATAAAGTATGTTCTAAATGTTCCGGGAAGCATCATTTCGCTCCACAATGTCGCAACAAGGTTATGCAAAATAAAGCATGGCGTACTCGTCAACAACGTACTCCTTCTAAAGTACATAATCTACATACTGCAGTTGATAATGCTGATGGTAACTCTGATTTTGAAGATTCCGAAATTAATATGGTTCATACAGTCAGTGCACACGCAACTAAGCAAGATAAGATATTTGCATCCTTCATCATAAAGGACATATCCAAGCGTATCCGACTACAACTTGATTCTGGGACAACATGTAATGCACTTCATGTTAGCAGCGTCCCCACTGGTACGTCAATTAAAAAGTCAAACACCACCCTCGTGACTTACGACAAAACAAAATTGCGACCACTAGGTGAGTGTGATTTAAAGCTGATAGACGCTAAAACACTGCAAAAATACAAAGTTCGTTTTAAAGTTGTTGATCGTGATGTTACTGAGCTACTAGGTTGTGCTGACATGCAGAAAATGAATTTGATCAAAGTAAATCTTGACAGCATTGCAACTATACAATCACAAGAAGCTGAATCTATCACAGAGGTTACGACAGTTGCAGAACTAGAACGTTATTATCCTGATGTCTTTCAAGGATTAGGCTCTTTGCCAGGAGAATATGACATTGGTATCTCAGTTGATGCACATCCTATCATTCATCATCCAAGGAAAGTACCAATAGCATTAAAGGATAAATTTAAAACAGAGTTTGATAGGCTAGGGCGCACAGGAATCATTCAACCTGTTACAGACGAAGCAACACCATGGGTCAACAGTATTGTATTCGTTGAAAGACACAAAAAAAAACCACAAAACTCGTGCATGCTTAGATCCCAGAGATCTAAATAAAGTAATTAAACGTCGCCACTATCCAATGCCAACCATCGATGACATACTGCCCCATCTGCACAATGCTAAAATTTTTAGCGTAGTTGATGCAAAAGATGGTTACTGTCAAATAAAGCTAACTGAGAAAAGCTCACGACTCACCACATTTAATTCTCCATTTGGTCGATATAGATATCTTCGCTTACCATTTGGATTAATCTCAGCTAGTGAAGAATTATACCAAAGAAGACATGATCAAGCACAACAGAATCTAGAAGGTGTTAAAACGATAGTTGATGATATTTTAGTCATTGGTACCGGTGTCACGATGGAAGATGCTGTTTGCAATCACAATAAAAATCTCGCAAATCTTATGAAACGCGCCACAGCAGTGGGTCTGAAACTGAACAAGCATAAACCAAAATTTGAACTTACAGAAGTTAAATTTATTGGACACATCATTACTTCAGATGGTCTTAAGGTTGACAGCTCCAAAGTTGAAGCGATAACCAATATGCTAACACCGACTGATAAAACTGGTGTCAGAAGAGTCATTGGATTTGTTCAATATTTAAGCAGATTCCTTCCACATCTTAGTGAGTTATGTGAGCCACTTCGCAAACTTACTCATCTTGATGTTGATTTCTTCTGGACTGATGAACACGACAAAGCGCTCACTGATATTAAAGAAGCAGTAAGCAAAACTCCCGTACTGAAGTATTACGATCCTAATATAGACCTTACAATTCAATGTGACGCATCTCAATCAGCTCTTGGTCAGGCTTGCTGCAAAATGGACAACCCATAGCTTATGCCAGTCGAGCACTATTGGATGCTGAAACCCGTTAAGCGCAGATTGAGAAAGAGATGCTGGCAGTGGTTTGGTCTCTTGAAAAATTTCATCAGTATACCTATGGCAGATCTGTGACCATACAATCTGATCACAAGCCGCTAGAGGCAATTACAAAGAAGGCTTTATACAAAGCTCCAAAACGTCTCCAAACGCTCCTGCTAAGAATGCAAAAATATGATGCTCATACTACACATGTACCTGGAAAACACATGTATATCGCTTACACATTGAGTAGAGCGTACCTGAAATCAGATCACACACAAGTAGCAGAAGATGCAACGATCTCAGTACACCTCCTCCAATCAGCACGAATGTCTCAAGAATGACTTAGCGAAGTTAGAGATCATACTGTAAACGATGTACATTTACAAATGCTAAAGCAAGCTATTGAAAATGGTTTTCCTAAGCACCAATCTCTAGTTATTTTAGCTTCAGAGATGAACCATTGAAAGTGGTATCATTTTCCGTGGAGAAGTAGTTATTCCAACAAGCTTACGACATGAAATGTTAAAACGCCTACATTCATCTCACATGGGTGTTGAGAGTTGCTTGAGAAGAGCTTGTGTAATCTTACACTGGCCAGAAATGGCTACAGATTTTAAGAACTACATAGAAAGATGTTCATCCTGTCAACAATCTAGTCTGGAAAAAAGTTGCAAGTGATCTGTTCATGGTAAATGGGAAGGACTATGTTATCACTGTAGACTATCATTCAGATTTCTTTGGAGTAGACTACTTGAACGATACCTCATCCAAAATCGTAGTTAGCAAACTTAAAGCAGTTTAGTCGCTACGGCATTCCTGATGAACGTATAACAGATAACGATCCACAGTATTTTAGCGATGAATTTCAACATGCAATCTGCCAATTCTTGGAAATTTGTACACATTACATCTTCACCACGGTACCCCCAATCCAATGGCAAAGCCGAATCTGCCGTAAAAATCGCTAAATCCATAACGCGTAAACGAAAGGCATGACTACTAGTCCCGTACAACGTATGTTTCAACGCAGAACACAAACAACATTGCCAATGAAACCACAACTAAGCAGACCAAAGATATATGACACCGAACAAACAATGCAACAACGTAAACAAAAGCAGCAACAAGCCCTACACTACAACAAAAACGCTAAAGCATTAACCACATTAAACGCTAATGACATAGTACGTATTCAACCTGATAGTTATGACAATGTTTGGCAGAAAGGCAAAGTCCATAAATGTGTAGCACCACGTTCCTATCTCGTTAAAACAGAAAAGGGAAGGGTGATTAGGAGAAACAGAAAGTTCTTAAGGAAAACCAAAGAAACTTTTAAACACATAACAGATGATAATGACTTTGATGAATCTGAAGTCATGAAACAACCAACAGTAATAAATGAGAATGTCAATCACAGACAAAACAGGATTTCAGAAGGTAGAATAACGACAAGATATGGAAGAAAAGTGCATAGACCAAGATACTTAAAGGACTATGTTACGCAATAAGGTGTATTGATGTACAGTTTCGCAAAAGTTTGAATGTGGAAACTGATACATTATTGGACACTTCAGACTGTTGTTAATATTGATATTTTAACATTTTGGGAATTCTAATGTTATAACATTATCATTGTCTGAAACATTAACTAAAAAAAAAGCAATGCAAGATTCATTAATCATTTCAACATATCTTTATTCAATATACCTCATATAGATAGAATTTTCACACAGTGATAACCAAATAATACTTAATTAATCAGTTTACGGTGTTCTAGTTTGTTTAAAATTTAGTTCTTTTGTGTTTATTTCTTGAAAAAAGCAAATGTAACAAGAACTACCAACTCAATTAAAAGAAAAAAAAACCCGACACAAATTTGATGATTTTGCAGATGAAATAAACAGATGCTGCAAGCAGGACTTAACAATATTCGTCAAGAGGTGCTGGAAAAACATTAAATTGTAGTACTACGAGCAGCAGTAGCAACTAAGCAACAGGAAGGCAGACAACGAGGCTGCCCAACGTGACAGAAGAATGGAAGTGGCAGAAGTTGTTCTCCACTGAAACAAATGTGGTAGTATCAAACACTACGCCCGCGGCTCACTGTACCGATCTCCTCAGCAAGGAAACGGACACTGGTCACGACAGAGAAACATGGCGTGACCGATACGACCTCCAGGACAATATTTGATTAGTCCCCTTTTAATAATGTATATATTAATAAACAATAAACTCACATTAGTGATGCTGGTCATCAGAAAATTACAAAATTAGTTGGTAGAAAATGTATAATAAATTGTCGACATAATAATATTTGTACTAAAGTCTTATTGGATACTGGAGCTCAATTGTCATTGCTACCTATGACGTGGCTTCAGACCCATTTTCCTAACTTACAGGAACGAGAGTTATCGGAGTTGTTGTATCAAGACCTGAGGATAAACACAGTAGATGGAACGAAACTTCCTTTATGTGGCTGGGTGGATATTAAAGCGGAGATTTCCCTGAATGTGGAAACATTCAGGGAAATAGAATTGTTTACCATGCCAGAGCACAACTATGACGCAACAAAAGTGAGTGATTGGGGACCGAATGCGACTGACATAAATGCAACAAAAACAGCATAGGATCCTCCAGTACCGATAGATCACCTAACCCCTGAACAACAGTTAACACCCAGAAAAAAGCAGTGGCGTAACAATGGGGTCGGGGGCCATGTGTATTTCTGAAACTCGGAGCCCTTTTTGGGCCCCGGTCACCAATTCCATCGTGGGATTTTAGGTGTGCATTGCTATTCTAAATGTTTTTAACGACGAATAAATGATATAATATGGATCCAGAAAATTGAGGCCAGGAAGGGACTTTCACAGTTGAGTCTACACCACCTCAGACCCATCATGGTTGGAGCTGAGGTAAGAAAATGTATGAATATAGCACCTTTAGATGGCCGGAAATGGCACTTCCCAGACATAACATTGTGAATTATATATTTTTTTTTATCTCCAGGTAAAAAATATTTTTAAAAATTTAGTGGGGCCTCGGGCCAGCAGCTCGAGGCCGGCTACTCCCCCCCCCCCATCCCTTATTCTTTATTCCGCCACTGGATATAATATATGTTCTACAGTCGATTTCAGACACACATTATGCTGTTGCCCTTGTGGGCCGCTGAGAAAAGAAAATGTATTATATTGGCCGGAAATGACACTCACAGACTTAAAATTGTGTATATAATTTTCTTTTTATCTCTATTTTTATTTTATTTTATTTTATTTTTTTTTTGACAAATTTGGTTGGGTTCCGGGTCGTTATAATATGATATATGCCTTACAGTCCATTTCAGAGACACATTATTGTGTTATTTATCAACAAAGTCCTTTTTGGTCAGGGTGCTAGATCGAGGAACCTATTGGTAGGGCCCCTTCTGGGACCCTAGCCCTGCGGACCGCCGCATAATAGCGCATAGGCGTTACGCCACTGGCTGAGTGAAGAATCAAGTACCTTTTCAAAATATGATGACGATATTGGCTGCTCACTAATCTTACAGATGAATATCAATTTAAGTGATGAAATCCCATTCCAAAAGTCTTACATCTCCATCCATCGTCGTCCTTATACTGGATTTGTTACGCCATGGGGTACGAGCATTCAATTTGGCCTCAAGAATGCACCTGCAGTTTGCCAAGGGTTTATGGAAAACGCATTGGAAGACGTAAGTCATAAAATTTGCGAGGTGTACTTGGATGACGTTCTGGTTTACAGTACCACTTTTGAAGATCATGTTGAAAATATACCTATGGTCTTACGGCAATTTCATCAAAACGTGGTAAAACCAGCCAAATGTGATTTGTTTTGCAGAGAAGTAAGATACTGTCGTCTGAAGGGTACAGTGCTGATAAGAAAGATGTAGTGACCATGTCCTCATTAAAGGAAACTGTACCCACGACAGTTGGTGATCTCAGAAAAATCCTAGGTATTACTTGTTACTACGAAGGTACCTGAAGGACTATTCTCATAGAGCAAAGCCATTATTTGACCTCTTTCCGAACAAGAACTAAAACAGAACAGCAGAAAAGTTATATCTAGCAAAAAAACGAGTATCTCACAAGGGCCAAATGCCATCAAAAACTCCAATCAAAATGACACCGCAAGATCAAGAAATTGTCAATAACTTAATTGATAATTTATCGGCCAGGCCAATTATGGCATAACCAGATTTTAACCTTCCGTTTGTGCTTCATACTGATCTGGAGATGGGTTGGGAGCAGTATTGTATCAACGTCAAAATGCGTGTGATTGGATATGCATCAAGATCACTAAACCAAGCTGAGAAAAATTATTATATCCATGCAGGTAAGTTGGAATTCTTGGCTATGAAATGGGCTATTACCGAACACTTCCGTGATTACATGTTCTATGCCCAGTCGTTTACAGTTTACACCGAAAAATAACCCTTTGACGTATGTTGTGACTACTGCTAAACTAAATGCCACAGGACATCGATGGGTAGCAGAGCTGGCCAATTTCAACTTCACAATCCAATATAGGCCAGGAAAAGCAAATGGTGATGCCTACGCATTATCGCGGATGCCAATGGACATAAAAAAATATATTCAGCTGTGCTCATCCTAGATCTCACAAGACGTCGTGACAGCAGTGTGTATAAAGGGTTGGAAGGGTCTGGTCAGATTGCGCTCATCTCTACAGTGGCCGATTGACCTGGAACCCATATATCCTGATATTGACGAAGTCTCCATTTTCAGTCGAAACACAATTTTACAGGAACAGCGTAATGACAATTTATTGAGACTGGTGACCGAATATATAAAGGAAAATCATATGTCAACGAGACGTGAACGAGCACAGTTACCATTAGATACTCAACTGTTGTTAAGAGAGTGGAAGAAGTTAAAATTGAGTAATGAAGGACTTCTGCAATGCAATCTAACAACCAAAACACAGCTGCACTACCAACAGCCTTTAGATCACGTGTACTTAAGGAATTGCATGATGGCATGGGATCGGTTTTATTGGACCAGAATGAAGAAAGACATTGAGAGGTGCATTATCAAACAATGTAAGTGTTTGAGGCAGAAGAAGCCGGTTCGCCAGAAAAGGGCACCGATGGTAGCAATTGTAACTCATGAACCCTTTGAATTAGTATCTATAGATTTTCTTCATTTAGAGCGAAGTAAAGTGGGGCGGGGGGAGGGGTACGAATACATTCTAATAGTCATTCACCACTTCACGAATAAGTCAGCAAAAACAGCTACGGACAAGCTATTCAACGACTTCTTTAAGCGATTCGGATTTCCTAGAAGGCTCCACCACGACCAAAGAAGGAAGTTCGAGAATAGCCTGTTCTAGCAGCTGCAAAAGTATTCCGGTGTACAACATTCTCCGACAACACCATATCATCCGGAAGGAAATGGACAGGTTGAGAGATTCAATTGTACAATTCTTAACATGCTAAGAACCTTAGACAAACATCAGAATTGTGAATGGAAGACTCAATCGTCCATGCATATAACAGTACAAAACATGAAACAACAGGCTACTCACCTCATTTTCTACTTTTCGACAGAAAGCCAAAACTACCAGTAGATATTTTATTTGGCCTATCCACCCAGTCTAACACACGAGCCGAACAATTCCCGTATGCCAAGATTGTGTCAGAAGAGATGAAGAAGGCATATAAAATCGCCTCGTATCGCGTTCAAAAGACTGGAATAAAAGGCAAGGAGAGACAAAACTTATGGTGTGGCCTTACAACCAGATGCCCATGTGTTAGTACGATGACTGACACTTCCAGGAGGACCCGGAAAACTAACCAGTCACTGGGAGCCAGATATTGTCGAACGGAAAGGTTATCTGAGCATGGTAATGGTAGAAGTCCTACTTTACACAGACACCATCTAGCCTATTTTGATGTAACTTACTTCCACCCACTCTAGAAACAAACCAGACAGTACCTAAAGCCACACAGAAAGAAAAAAAATCCGAAACGACGAAAACGTAGATTCCAATTCTTCAGATAATGATGATGAGGACTTGGATTTGGTAATTCGACATTTAGAAAATATCCCACACGAGCAAGTAGTGACTTTAAATCCTGATGCAATTTATCTCTCATCATACAAATACTGACCAACAAGAAGCTGTACTACCGGATACAGATAACCAGTCTATTGCTGAATCTGAGAAAACAGCAATTGAACCAGAAGTGGAACAGCTATTAATTGCCAACTGACGATTCGGATGGTGGTGCAGACACAAGTATGCTGAGTATGGGTGACGTGGCACCCACGGTCTCTGAAGAAGATCTTCCGTCAGAGCACGCTCCTGGACGTTCAACTAGAGAGCGACACCCATCTCAAATTTTCACATACATACAGTAATATGGGTACATCAGATCCCTCTTGTATGCCAGTACAAACCGAAGGAGACAGCAATGATGTATGAAGCCGGTGTTGTACCCTACCAATTCCATAGTCAGCAGAAAATATATAGCATGGCTGTTACCACAAGCTAATCGAAATGAGCGGTTCATGTCAGCAACTTTGCAGCAAGTTTAATTTTAGTCATATGATTTTGCTGTTCATTTTTTTCTCTACTTCCTTTATTTTTTTGTATAGGATAGCTTGAGATAGTATTATTTCAGATTAAATACAGACAAACAATACTTTAATTGGTGTGGATTAGATGTGATTATAATTAAGGCCACTTGTTCACTCCTATGAATGCTGAGTGCTTATATGCATTGTTACAGATATAAAATTGCACTGCTAAAACACCTGTCTCTTATACACATCAGATGTGTATAAGAGACAGTCTCATTTACAGACAGAAGGTACGGCCATGGGTACCAAGATGTCTGCTCCATACGCAAATATTTCCATGGCCAACATCGAGTACAAACTTATATCGCCTTTGATTATAATAATAATAATTTCATAACAGATTCTCATCCAGAAATATAACAGAGCTTCAGCAATGGAGATATATATTGAACACCAGCACCATTCATATAAATTTTGATGTTGATCAAACGTTTGTTCAATTGTTTGTTAGTTCCAGATCATTAGAGATCTTTCTTAGCGAGTTAAAGTTCTCGTCATCCAGATTAATCAAACCAGGTACACCTCCTGAGTAAATTTCACACTCATTCATTTATTGGCTGACTTGCTTGTGGCTCTCCACGCTCTCAGTATCATGCCGTGTTCTCATCGAGCTTGTAAGGAATGCTTTCAACATACATACCTCTGTTGAGGTTAAGCTGCCTTTTCCCTAGCCTGGGTTCCAGGCCCTAATTTTAGGTTACTCACTCTTTATTGCACTTAGTGCGCACCATACCTAATTTAATTGGCGTCCCACACTCGATTTCTTTTTTTTTCCGAATTATTCCGTCTATCTCTAAATTAACTTTCTCATTGGTGGCGCTGTCCAGAATAAGAAAAATAACAAATAAGAGACTTGTGGCAAGTCTACCTTTTTCCAAGTTGACAACTTTTTGGGCTTGCTGGAAAAAACGCTAAATAATATACAAGATTCATTGCTCAGGCCATCAGTCTTCGATCCAGAATGGCTGGTTTGGATGTTGTGACAGCAATTTCAGACTTTTTGTAACGTAATGATTAACTGGAATTCCCTGTTCTTCAAAGGATGTAGGTAGGTTGTGGAAGATTTGGGCTACCATAATTTATCATATTTATCAGCGAGCTTAATTATTTTCTGGAGTTTGCCTCTTTATTTTGCGTGAATGATGCCAGTGTGTCGGATTTGTTTCAATTGTGTTGCCATCAAGCATCTGCTAACAACTCTCATTGCATCTTTCAGAACAATCAACTTTTTGTGAATTAAAGCTATGAAGTGTAAGGATATGGTGCAATATGATTACGAAATACTGTTGTGTCGAATAGACAATTTTACTATTTAAAGTAAAGTAAAGTAAAGTTGTTTTTTTTCACGACAACGATAGGACGATAAAAATGCGTTAAGTGTTGAACAATATAAAAGACGCGATGACGTTCGTTGTCGTGTCGTTATCGTGTCTAGTATAAATGTAGCTTTACTTCAGTTTCTTGAGGTCAAGGTGACATTAATGAGAATATTGGTTTACAGGGAGTTGACAGTTTTTTTTTAAATAGAAGCATAGCTTCCAAGTCCCCAACACAATCATTAGCAGTTCGAATTGCCTTTTGTCTGCATAAGCGGTATAATCAACCTCTAATCATCGAAGGCAGATAAATTATGTAAAATAAGAATTAGAGCCAGAACAAATCTTTGTGGATACCATGTTCAAGATAGTTGTTTCTACTCCAATGTCAATTACATATCACACGAAGGAAAAACTGGCATGCAACATCTCAACAAACGAGAGACTGGTTTCTTTGGAGTAGAAACATAACACACAGGAACCTCGCACTTTGATTAAGCTATTAACTCATTGAACTGTGTAAATGACGTCGGGTAATCGGAAGCAGGATTGGTGTTATGAAGGTAGAGGTGTCCAATCACGACAATCAAGATTATATGGATATGATTGGTTGGTTGGTTGGTTGGTTCGTTGGTAAACTCCATGTTTATATTATATCTGACTATAACATCCTGATGTTGGATATTATATGATCATACCATAGAGTAACGGTATACTCAATTATCGTACGTACTCGTCGTAGACTGTGATTTCCTCGGATTTACACTAAATATCAATTTCCGATATTTTTCTTTGAAAGGATCTGTGTGTACGAATGTGTGTATTTAAGGATCAATATCTCATAGCTTTTATCGTTGTGACAATAAAGTTATATCGTATCGTATCGTATCGTGTATTGGTAAGAAAACTTTAAATCATTTTTAGGCTTATATATGTAATATAGTCATGTTTAAGATATATATATGTATATATATATATATATATATATATATATATATATATATGT
>NW_022724029.1:156879-172210 GCF_011630105.1 Anneissia japonica
TATATATACATACATAAGTGGAGTAGGATATTAAAAAATTATTAGATATTTTTAAATTGAGGTGTACTCATGAGTTACACCCATGGGTCTACTTACAGAAGGTCATGAATATTAGTAAGCATTCCCTACAATACCAGTTACTGAATAGAATTGAATTAAATTATTATTGAATATATATATAATCATTTCTACAAATATAAAAAAAATTATCAACAAAAATCTGTATTTTGATAAAAAA
The DNA here is from genome assembly GCF_011630105.1 of Anneissia japonica. Lineage (NCBI taxonomy): Eukaryota > Metazoa > Echinodermata > Crinoidea > Comatulida > Comatulidae > Anneissia > Anneissia japonica. Next base: position 157,118 of record NW_022724029.1, read on the forward strand.
AAAAAAAACCGACCTCCTAACCTAAGTGGACCTAAGGTTAGGCCTACTGTAGCCTAGGCGTAGGCTTAAACCACTCGCTCGCCTAATTCATTAACACATTTTGAAGAGAAACCTTGAAAAAAAAAGCGTCCAGGTTTTTGGTATTTTGCATAAAATTAGTAAACTTTAAGACAATGTGACAACATTACATTTTTTCAATTTTTTTGCGTAAAATAGGCTAAATTTTAAGAAAATGGGTCCACATTATTTTAATTTACAGGTAAAGTTGGTCCACCGCTATATTGTACCAGACCGGACCAGAAAATACTGGCTACGGCATTGCCTTAAAGGCATGTTCCTGGCGTGCTATTCCCTCAAAGTACAGAAGAATGGCACACCGTCCTGGTGTAGTTACCATTCGTATCAGTCAGTTTAATTTGCTTGCTTCATTTTTTCCCTACCCTTCCATATCAGTATTGACATTTTTCGCTATTTGTAATATTAAACACGGCTCCAAAAGTAATCTGTTAGAGATTGACTCCATTTTGAATTTTATGTTTATTCTAATATTGGTTAACCGTGTTATTCAATCACCTTTTAGATGACACCAATAGAAAACATAGGGATTGCCACTGAAACCACAACTGTAGGGTAACTGTCAATATCTACTAATGTTATGCCAGATGATTTAAAAACTGCAAGAGTCCAACTAATATTTAAGAAATGTTAGTACCATACAAAAAAATTCTATAGAATTCTATCAAAAAAAAATATAGAATGTCTATAACATAATTGTTTAGGAAATCTATAGAAAATTGTATAGAAATAACTATAGAAGCCCACTATAAAAAGTATATTAAAAATATATTAAAACTATATTAAAAATCTATTAAAACTCTATTTAAAATGTATTAAAATGTATAAAAAAAAAACTATAAAAACTCTATAAAAAATATATTAAAACTATATTAAAAGACTTAAAAATCTATAAAAATTATATAAAAAAACTATGGAAATTCTATTAAAAATCTATAAAAAGTCTATGAAAATTTTATATAAAAAAAGCCTTTAAAAATACTATATAAAATCTATGAACAATTTTATAAAAACCACTTATAAATCTATAAACGTTTTATAGAAAAAACCTATAAAAATACATTAAATATGCGAATAGAAATTCTATACAATTGTATAGAAAGTGTATATAAATTGAACGATTTTATATAGAAAATCCGTGTATTCTATAAAACAAAAATGTGGGTGTTGTGTGTTTTTGGACAATTCAACTGGTCTTCAACTTTAACTGGCCCCAATTGAAATTGGTTTGCAATGGTCCCAGTTCCAATTGGTAACAATGGCTTTAATCAACTTCTGCAGACTTACAAAATACACTATGAGTTCATATACAAACCATAATTTCTTTAATTTAAAACACCAAAAAACATCATACGGTAGGGACATTACTTCCCTAGGGTCTCATTTACTAGCATATATTATCGTTTTGCTAATGTCTTACTGCTAAACATACTGTACCTCAAATTCAAGGCTATTCTACAGTTCTTTGCTTTATAGTCCGCTTCAAATAAGCATTTTTTTCGTAATGTAGTCCTATTACAAGAGTTTATTATATGAAACAATATTCAAGAACCATTTGTGTTACAGGTGTGCATAAACCAGCATTCTTTGTGATATTGCAGCAGCAACTGTCCATAACCATGCCTTTTCTTGTCCGATGGTACCAAGCTAAATTAGTATGAATTATGCCGTTGAACAAATCTAGTTTAAAATATTCAATCACTGTGACTTGTACTAACATTTCTCGGAGTTTCATTCTTGCTGAAAGATATAACAAAACAAAATCTTTAAAAAGAATAATAATGGTAAACTTAATACAGTATATAGAGCGCATATTATAGAAACCGCTATTAAATGTATTACATCCCTTTATTATTGTATTAAAATAGGAGTAATATACATGTAGCTAATGACAGACTAGCAGTTACTTCTTTTTTAATCAAAATAATTTTTTTTTTTTTAGTTTTCAAAACAGCTTAGCCTACATTACAATTTCAATATCCCTTAAGGCCTATATAGGCCTAATATATACACATTAAATTTGATTAAACTCTATCGTGTAAACGACAGCATCATCTATAGCATGTTGTTAATAATTAATAGTACAGGACAGTAAAAATAAAACGTCAAGAAAACATTATATTCACCTTTAGTAAGTCAGGTAATTTTATGTCCTTCCCAGATATACGTCTTCAAACAAACATTAATGCTTTCCTACTGCAATGATTGAGTTGACTGGATTGAGTGTTCACTTACAGTATTTATCGAGACTTGAGTATCCTGAAATAAAGTCACCATTTATGTTGTTAGTATAGGCCGTTTGATTACATTAACTTTCTCCAAATAATGATACAATTCTTTTTTTACACCTGGCCCAAATGCAATTTACCACTCTTCTTATGGCATGCTAGACTAGGCCTATGGGGCAATTAACTTACAGCTTGGCTAGGCCAACAAAAGGCCCAGGTTCTTAGCTAGTATTACCGGTAGGTACAGCTAGGCCTTAGGCTAGGCCAGGCCTCTTCATCTACCACTACTACTAGGCCTAGGCCTAGGAGGAGGCTAGCGTGTCTGCTAGAGAAGTAAACTAACTAAATAATAAAACAAAACCAACTCTTACCACTTGATAGTGAATACAGTACTGCTAAAATACTTCCAAGGAGTATATGTTTATAACTGCCTAACATCATGAAAGTCCAGAGAGAAAAATTCACAATACCACCGCTTCCGTTGGCTCTACATGAAGTGACAATTCAAATCAGCTGATTGGTCACTTGATGAAGTGACCAATCAGATTTGTGCAATTCCTGTCTCTTATACACATCTAGAGGGGTATAAGAGACAGGCCTTAAAGGCATGAATAAGTTTAGGGGACTACAGACCCGCTCCCCCCCCCCCCTCATAAAGTTCCCATAAGGCAACCAATGTATTAGCGGTTCCAGAAATTTTTCATAGAGTTTAAATAAATTTTATATGTACATTCTATACATAATTTTTTTTATAGATATAATTTTCACAATAATTTGTAATATTTCATTACAGATAATCACTTCCATAGCGTTCGTATTCATTTTATATATACTTTCTATAGAGAAACAATTTTACAAATTATAAACGTTTATATAGAGTTTTTATATATAATTTATATATATTTTCTATAGACAATTAAAAGTTACAGTTTTTAAAATGACTGTGTTTAGAATATTATACAGTTCTACAGAATATACTATACTTATATGTTCATATAGAGATAATTCGTATAAAATTGTTATAATACATTTTTAAAAATACAGGTAAGGACTATAATTTTTTATAGAATAAATATAGAAATTTTATAGTTTTATTAGAGAGAACTTGTCATATCATTTGTATAGAATATTCTATAGAATTTATATAGAATATGCAAGATGTAAAACATGTTGGTAGGACTATACTGGTCAGACACGAATGTGTCAATAAAACATTGAATGAAACAAAAAATAATTAAAAACATAGAAATTACATTAAATATGTGTACATAGTATGTTATAGAATTCTATAGAAACTAGTTCCTCTTTAAAACAATTTTATAGAAAAAACTAATTTCTGTAGAAATTGATTAGTCTCTATAGAAGGTCTATAAGGTTCTATAGAATTTTTATGTATGGATAACTATCGCCCTTTCAGTATTTTGAGTGTTTTTCCCAAGATCATTGAAAAGGCAGTTTATGTCCAGTTAGAAGAGTGTTTAAGTCAAAACGATCTTTTTTATCAATTCCAATCTGGTTTCAGAAATAAATTTTCCACCGAAACATGTCTGATTCACATGACCGATTACATTCGTACGGAATTGTCAAATGATAAATATGTAGGTACTGCCATTCATGACCTTCAAAAGGCATTTGATACGGTTGACAACTCGATCCTAATCAAGAAATTGCAAACATTGGGAGTACGTAACTATGAATGGTTTCGTTCTTACCTAAGTTACATAAAGCAATTTGTGTCTATTGATAAAGTTGAATCTGAACCTCTTGGTCTTACATGCGGTGTGCCTCAAGGCAGTATATTAGGCCCTTTACTATTTTTATGCTACATAAATGATATGTCAATCAGTGTTAAATGTAAACTATTGCTTTATGCAGATGATAGTATTTTGCTCATATCTGGTACAGTGGTGGCGCCAGAGGGTGGGGGGGGGGAAGACGATAGATTTTGTCGGGAAACAAACAAATAAAAAAAATATTTACATGTAATATTCGTTTAGCCACCATAACTTTTCATCACAACAACAACCACAATAACAATAACAATAATAATTATAATAATAATAATAATTCAATGAGACTAATTAAAAATAATTTGCGTTCTGCTATGACAAATGCTCATTTAGATAGCCTCATGATAGTTGGAATACATCGTGATAGGTGAAGCAACCTCGACCATGACAACGTGGTTGACAGATTTCATGCAAAATTTCCAAAATATAGAATTTCACTTTCAAGAATGAGGATTTAAAAATAAATTAGATGGTTACATTGCATACTCTTTGTTTCTTGCTTTATTCAAAATGTTTTCGTTTTTTGGAAGCTGATTTCAACATTAGAAAGCATAGCCTACATGAAGTCATATTATAGTAACTCGATGCTTCTCAAATAAGTAATACAAATTCGCCATAATTCATCAAATATCTGTGGCTTCCAGGGGGCTTCGACCCCTGGACCCCACCGGGGGCCCTAGGAGGCCCCCTGGCCCCCAGCCAAGTGAGACTCGATTCGCTCCACTAGCCCCCCCCCCGTCGGGGGCTTTAGCCCCTCCGTCGAGCAGGTCCTGGCGCCACCACTGATCTGGTAATGATCCAACCTTAATTGCTTCTAATCTCAGCGAAGAACTTGAGTCATGTCAGCAATGGCTGATCGACAACAAGTTATCACTCCATCATGGTAAGACTAAAGCTATTATATTTGGCAAGAATCACATGTTAAAAAAGGTAGGAAACTTCACTGTTAATTGTAATAATATACCTGAATGTAGTGTTAAGTATCTTGGGATTACTTTTGACCACGCTCTTACAGGAGAGGAAATTGTCAGAAACGTAGTAAAGAAAGTTGGCGACCGAATTAAGATGTTATATAGGAAGGCATCCTTTCTCAATGAAAGTGCCAGAAAGATACTTTGTTATGCTCTTATTCAATGTTATTTCGATTACGCTAGTTATTCTTCGTACTCTGGTATCTCTGCTAAATCTAAGAAAACTTACGACCGAGATCTCATATTGGACAAAAGGAACTTGATAGAATAGGTCTGTTAAACATCGGAGACAGAGTTGCTCAAATAAAATTAAACACTGTACATAAAATAATAAACTCCCGGGCTCCAAATTACCTTTCAGATAAATTCATTAGGGTCAACAGTCAACATTCATATAGTACGCGGAATAGTAGCTTTAATTTCGTTACACCAATTTCTTCTAAGATCGTCGACAGTACATTTTATGCTTCTGCCATTAAACATTGGAATAAGAGTTATATTTCTCTGATCTCTGTGTCTCTTTTAATCCCGAGATTTTCTCGTCGTTTTGTTGCATGTTCTCAGGACCCCAATGGAAATAAATATATGTAATTAATTTTTTGGGCTATCCTGATCATAATCAACAATTTTCATGTCTTTTTTGTGTTTTTCTTGTGATGTGTTTCTTTTTTTTTTTTCTGGTTAATTCGTTTTTTTGGTTTTTTTTTTTCAATTTTTAAAATATCAATCTTTATATTATCTTTATTCATCCCCAATGGGGCAATTCTTAAAAACTGGGCTGAAAAAATCATAAACGTTTTAACAATTTTAACAAGACTTTATCGAGATTTCCGCTTTTGTAAATTTTTAAAGAAACATCTTGTAAAGTTTCAATTGTAGTTATCATAAAAATTACATTTTATTATCCTTGTTTTAATCTCTTTCCTTCATCATTTTTAAACTTTTTTCTTAGACCTTTTGTGATTTGAACGTTTTTCTCATCCTTTTGTCTTTGTTCCTCCTTGAATTTTATGTCTGTACTGTTTGTTGATTATTGATCGAATAAATGAATGGACAAATGAACTAGTTTATGATTTATAGATATACGACAAATATATGGCGGCCATCTTTGACGCTATTATTGATTAGACCACTTTTTAAGTGGTCCTAATAGGTTTCCTGGCCTTTAAAACATTATATTAGAGACAAAAACTGCGACTCTAAGACAAAAAGTACCTGATTTATAGCTGTTTTAAGGCATTTGACGCCATTTTGGCTGCCATCTTGGACGCTATTTTGAATTTCTTGATTATTGATCAGATCACATTCTAAGTGGTCTTAATAGGTTTCATGGCCCTTAAAACATTACATTAATGACGAAAACTGCGACTCCAAAACAAAGTATCTGATTTATAGCTGCTTTAAAGGCTTTTGACGCCATTTTGGCGTCCATCTTGAAAAAAAAAAACACTTTCTGGTGGTCCGAATTTTGCCAACTTTTGTTTGTTTTTTTATAGACCTTACGCTACAGAAAAACATCAAAAAAACGTTTTCTTGCTTTTTTGTGGGAGGGGGGAGGGGAGGGGGAGAGTCACATGCCAGATTGACCTTACTAATATTTGACATTATTGTATGGTTAGACATATATAATTGTAAAAAGTAATGTTAAACTATTTCAGTATTAGCAGTTTGTATTTATTGTAATAGCTGTTTTTTTTTTTATTTTGTTCGATGGTCGCTTTTACGTAAACGTACACTTTTGCCAGCCAACAAATATTTTTGATTTGCCAATGGCTGGGTGGCAATTGGCCTAATAAAAATGGTCCTACTGTGACAGGTGGCAATTTGCCAGAACACACAAACATTTGAAAAGGGAGACTAAATTATAAAAAAATTAAGTCTACAGATTTTAAATAAATCAATCGTTAAATAAAAAGAACATGGTGGTATGTTATAAATTTACAGAGTCTGTATTCTTCGATATATAAAATATTAATTGACAAGGGTCTAATTTAGGAGTGTTATAAAACAAAAAAATAATGAATGGCATTGCATTGCACTCATAAGCCTTCATTATGTTATATACTATTTATTTAGGCGTTTACTGCATTAAATATTTCTAGTATAAGACTGGGGTTCATCCCTTAACCTGGATAACATAATCAGTGCAAATGCATTGTTTTCCCAAAGTCCCATCAACACAAAAATACATTTTTAAAAATACACAAAATATTTAAACAAATATTTTAACAGCGCTCATAGTCCAAGAGCATTAACATATTAAAAATCCTGAAAAATTCTACTTGAGCTTTTCGCAAAATCCAAGATGGCGTCCAAAGTGGCCGCCATTTTTTATTCTATCATAACTTTGCAGCCAGACAAGTTGGAAGCTCAAAGTGAAGTGTCTAAATATATCTTTTAAGGTACAAGGAATACAATAAAACCATTATCAGGAGTGTCCAAATCTTATAAGTACCCCAAAACCAAGATGGCGTCCAAAATGACCACCATTTTTATATTTTATCATATCTTTAAAGCCAGACAAGTTGGAAGCACAGATGAAGTGTCTAAATATATGTTTTAAGGTACAAGGAATACAATAAAACCGTTATCTTGAGTTTCCAAATCTTATGAATACCCCAAAACCAAGATGGCGTCCAAAATGGCCGCCATTTTAAAATTTTATCATATTTTTGCAACTATTGGAAGCACAAATGAAGTGTCTAAACATGTGTGTTAAATTACAAGGAATACAATCAAAATATCTACCGTCTTCATCTTTGAAATAATCTTTAGATTCATTCTAGATATGCAAATGCAAATTAGTCAATTACATTCATCATCTGTTACAGTATTATAAACACTGTTATTCACTGTTGGCACAATATCATTTTATCATTATTGACATATGTTGGTAAAGTCAGTGGTGTTTGACCACAATATCTATTTCGCATTTAGGTTAAAATGAGTGCAAGATTGCAACTAAAACTGATGTTGGTAAAACCATCTTGTCTGTACCTACATGACACCATCTTTAGAAAAGTTTCAGGTGCAACATGATTCAATTAACCCAACCAATATAGAACTGAGATTCTGCGGTTCGAATTATTACTTTGCTGCAGCAGTAGTTAGCCGGGAGGCAAATTTTTCAAGCTGAAATTATAAACTTCGATAACCGGGGGTCAAATCCTGTTGATGCAGTGGTTCCAATTTTCTGGCTCCATAAAGTTGAGAATAAAAGTTTCTCCAGCTCTTTTCACTATTTCTTGAGTGATTTTATTGTTTGTAAAATTATACATCAAGATTTACGCTTGGTCAGATGGCAGACTACAGACACCGTGTCACAGCCTTTCATAACATGTGAAGAAATATCAAGTTGCCTTTAGTCTTGGATTTCGCACATTTAATAATTAAAGGATTGCTGGGCCATTGCATCTATGCATTTGTGGTTTACAATCCTCTAGCATGGGGCAGCTGACTCTCAATGAGTTATAGTAAAGTTGTGCTTAAGCTGCCCCTGACCTAAATGTGTTGTACTGTACCTATTGTAAATGTATATTGGTCGAATAAATAAATGAAATAAAATGTACCAGTGTCTGCACCGACGACAAATAACTAAATAGAAGTTATTTTGTCTGTGCTATGAGATAACACGGTTGGAATTGTTATGGCATCCTTCAGTCTCGAAAGAATATGGAGTCGCACTCTGGATGGTGTTTCCGAAACATCGCCTATCATGACTGTACAAACCGATTCGGGAGTGACAATCCCTTCTACACTGGGAGCAGGTGTAGTCTCTTGCTGATCCGGATTCCTGGTTCTGGGCCTTTTATCTTTGTCTCTTTGCTTCATTTTGTTGTACAAGTGTTTCTTCAGAACGTGAAAGTCCTCGTTTCACGGCCTGTCCCCAAGCCGAACGTTCAGAGGCCAATATTTCTCAGGTATTCATATCAAAGTTATGCCCTTCAGATCCCTCTTGCAAATTTCTTTGAATCTGAGCTGTGGTCTGCCTGTGGGGCGTTTGCCTTGTACCAGTTCTCCATAGAGGAGGTCCTTTGGTATCCGGCCGTCATCCATTCTCACAACATGGCTGTGCCAGCGCAGGCGCATCTGTTTCAGGATGGTGTATTTACTTTTTTTTTAATTTTTATTTATTACGCTTCATCACTGCACAAAGAAACGAATATATATATATATATATATATATCGAATTACAAAATAAGATAATTGCTGCATTTAATAGTTTTTAATAAAATGACATAAACAAATATAAATATCATTATAAATTAATAATTATTTATAAGATTAAAATCGTAGAAAAGGTACACAATATTGGATATGAAAAACACAATATTGGATATGAAAAACGACGAAATAGTTAAATTGCAATTTTTTTAGTTATTCTTGGACAAATAACATTCAAAATTACAAAAATAATATATATTGATTGATATTTATAAACATAATTTAATTGATTTATTTATTCATAGTTTTATATTTTTTATTTAGTTATTGTGGTAATTAGATTAAAAATGATGGTAACATTTAAAACACATTACTGTATTTCACATTAGGCTGTTGCTTCGACTAATCAAATCAAATCATCAGACATTTATTTTAGCCGTCAAATATCACTGTGCCCTTCATGACATAGAATACTCTACATTTCTTTTGCCACTTCGACTAATAGATTAGCCTTGGAAAATGACAGTACTAGACTCCTTCCAGTTATTGGCTATGTTTTGGAACCAGCCTTATATCCTACATTGAGTTGGTCTATGGTGGCCTCTCATAGAATCTAAAAAAATATTTGCCATAGATTCAGCAAGCTGCTTCAAAGAATCTGCATCAGGTACCGGCCACCTTGGCAAATTTTACTTTTCAACAAGACCAACTGACAACAAGACCAGGCTATGTTGAAAAGTGTAAAGTTGGGAGATATGGGTGCAAGTAAGAGGATTGTGGAAAAAACCTGCATTGTTTTGAAATTTAATGTGCATTACCGTAAATAGTGTAGTCAAATTGGCAACAACATTACCTCTTCCACCATGTCAATTATGATGTGATGAGATTGTGCAACTATAACATAGGTGAACATCAGTACTGTATCTCTAACGCGTGGTTTTGGACATCATCTTAGTTATAGTTACTGGTAATTTCTGGAAATTCAAAATGAGTTTTTGTGCAATAAACACATGTTTAGAGACTATATTTTTACTTCTTAACCTGCTTGGTTGCGACTTTACAGAAATTAAAATGTTTGTAGTATTTGTACGATTTTGACCAAGCCATTTTAGACGCCATCTTAGTTTTGAGATACGTATAAGATTCGGACCTTCCACATAATGGTTTTATTGTATTCCTAGTAACTTAAAACATGTTTAAACACTTCCTTTATGCTCCAAGCTGTTTATTTGCAAAAGTATAAAATTTTAAAATGGCAGCCATTTTGGACCATCTTGGTTTTGTGGTAATTATAAGACTTGGAAACTCAAGATAACGGTTTTATTTTATTCCTTGTACCTTAAAACATATATTTAGACACTTCATATGTGCTTCCAACTTGTCTGGCTTTAAAGATATGATAAAATATAAAAATGGCGGCCATTTTGGACGCCATCTTGGTTTTGGGGTACTTATAAGATTTGGACACTCCTGATAATGGTTTTATTGTATTCCTTGTACCTTAAAAGATATATTTAGACACTTCACTTTGAGCTTCCAACTTGTCTGGCTGCAAAGTTATGATAGAATAAAAAATGGCGGCCATTTTGGACGCCATCTTGGAATTTGCGAAAAGCTCAAGTAGAATTTTTCAGGATTTTTAATATGTTAATGCTGTTGGAGTATGAGCGCTGTTAAAATATTTGTTTAAATATTTTGTGTATTTTTAAAAATGCATTTTTGTGTTGATGGGCCTTTGGGAAAAATATGCATTTGCACTGATTATGTTATCCAGGTTAAGGGATGAACCCCAGTCTTATACTAGAAATATTTGATGCAGTAAACGCCTAAATAAATAGTATATAGCATAATGAATGCTTATGAGTGCAATGCAATGCCATTCATTATTTTTTTGTTTTATAACACTCCTAAATTGGACCCTCGTCAATTAATATTTTATATATCGAAGAATACAGACTCTGTAAATTTATAACATACCACCATGTTCTTTTTATTTAACGATTGATTTATTTAACATCTGTAGACTTAATTTTTATATAATTTAGTCTCCCTTTTCAAATGTTTGTGTGTTCCGGCAAATTGCCACCTGTCACAGTAGGACCATTTTTATTAGGCCAATTGCCACCCAGCCATTGGCAAATCAAAAATATTTGTTGGCTGGCAAAAGTGTACGTTTACGTAAAAGCGACCATCGAACAAAATTTAAAAAAAACAGCTATTACAATAAATACAAACTGCTAATATTGAAATAGTTTAAAATTACTTTTTACAATTATATATGTCTAACCATACAATAATGTCAAATATTAGTATTATTATGTGACTCTCCCCCTCCCCCCCCCACAAAAACACTCTGGAGAATGGTCTTATTGTATTCCTTGTACCTTAAAACATATATTTAGACACTTCAGCTGTGCTTCCAACTTGTCTTGGCTGCAAAGTTAAGATAAAAAATAAAAATGGCGGCCATTTTATACGCCATCTTGGATTTTAGGGAAAGCTCCAGTAGGATTTATTTCAGGAATTTTAGTACGTTATTCTACTCATAATTTTCAACCTATCCTGAAAAATTTAGCTTGTTATGAGAAATTGCCAGGTCTGTCTATATTTTCGACCTAAGTCTCTTTGACTATCACTCGACTCACTTGGGTAGAGTGAATTGAAACATCCTGAGACCAATTCAATCATGGGCAGTGGCGTATCTAGGAGTAGGGAAATAGGAAGGGAGTTGATGGGGGCACGAATGTGAAGTGGGCGTGTGTAGGTGTGTTTAAGCTGTCTAAAGCCATTTTATGACAATAGATAGCCTACCTTTTCTTTCAACAAACGAATATCCAGCCAAGCTAGGTGTGTGCGGTTTTGCATAATATGCAAAATTCAGTGCGACTAATAGTCGCACTGAAATTCTACGTTTAACTAAATTAAAAGAAGTTTTGAACAATGTAAAATTAACAACGTGATTGAATCTAATATTATGAGAATGAATAATAGTATAAAATGAGGTGCTCTGCTGTGAATAAATGACAGATATGAATTTATGAATATATACTTCGTGTAATTTATAAATATCCATTTCTCAGGATAAACTTGGTTTTAGCTTATATCCATTTTTAAAATTCTGTAATCTTAAACTACATTTTAAAAGTTAATTTTCTTCTTTTGTAATGAACTTGTATTGCTTGTATTTCCCATTTTGTTATTAATTAATTTTAAAATGTATTTTGATGTATTTCATGCGCTGTAAATAGGTAATTACTTTTATTCATTTTTAATATATTAATTTATTATTATTATTATTTTTATAAAATATTATTTATTTTAATCAATTATTAATTATAAATAAAATTGTTTAAAAAAACTAGCCTAATATTGGTACTGTAGTAAGGCCAGCTAACATTAGCCGTGTGCTTATGATCTAGGATCAACTGTCTAAATGTATGTGTTATAACGTATATTACAGATTGCTTTTAACGAATGGGAAACTCAAACAGCAAAGGTACAGTATCGCTGGGGCATCTGTTATTTCCATATATGCAATAGGCCTATCTTCATTATAATTAATACTTCTAGATATATATGATTCTCAAATGCAAAGTTGAAAAAATAATATATATAATACTACAACCAACAATTAACCTATGAGTAGGACTTTGTCAGCATGACACCCTGGCCCAACTTGGTGGGGCCTAAGGCTAGGAAATGTTTGAAATATTGCACCTTTAAATGCCTAGAAATGGCACTATCATAATTTAAAAGGTTTTCATAATTTTCTTTATATGTGATTAAAATAAATAAAACTTGCTCACCTCTCAGCCCTTAACTAAGATAAATTATTAGATTGGATTTCTTCAATGTGATACACACTCGATAACCCACGATCGTCATGATATATTATTTTCATTGAGTTTCCTCTTTTGGTGATTGGTCAGCACACTATGAGACAATCCCCTTCTATTTTCCGAAGAACGTACTGCGTTCGTTAATGTCTCATCCGAGAGACATTTGAAACTTGCATTTCAGTTCTCTGGCTGAAACACACTGAGAACAGCGATGTGAATTCAACCGGGGACCAAGTCCCCGGTTTAATTCACGTCAAGCTTGCAACTAGAGTGAAGCGTACTGTGACAATTTATAAAGGAGCTGGTTCATGTGGGAATATGGATAGATGGGAATGACGAAATGAAACTGAATTTACGAGACGGGACCTATTGCAAAACCAGGGAAATCAACCTCATGTTGTACTGAATTTTCGGTTTCAGGTGTTAGATGGTCAGGAATCAAATCTAGTGCGACCATCTCTTCAGTTTGTTTTATGAATTATGGATACGGACACAGGTTGAGCATAGATAGCCATGATTTTTTTTGTTTTAGACCACAAGCTTAGGCTACAGAAATGGGGGGAGGGGTGGCCTGTCTAGGCTGCCCTAGGCCTAACTTTGTTAGAGCTTAGGCTTATGCTCACACTTTAAAAGTAGGCGTACTTTTTGTGACAGAACATTGCAGTGTGTTAGCCAAGCACATTGAAATACACTTTGAAAAGTGAAAAAAAAATTAAATCCGGAAGCAGAGTATTAATCAAAACTTGGTCAGTATGACCGATGCAACCTCCCATTTATGAGGTGTTCACAATCTGGTGTCATTACGGTGAAAAAAAATCGCATTAAGCAATATTTCTCTCACACATAACAGCACAATCCAATCCTTTGCACATTTGCATTGGTAAAAGGTAGAGTCTATAGGGTGTTCAGGGATTTGGGTGAAAGGTCATTAAGGGATTATTTTTATTATTTTTCTGGCAACATTTCAAATCGTTACTAGTGCCAAGCGGTTGTGCCAATTTCAAACAAACCAGGTCAGTATAAACGGTAACACCTCCCATCCATGGGGTGTTTAATTACCGCTTGGGGTCACAGGTCACATAAGGGTGGGTCAAAAAATAAATAAATGAAAGACTTCTGTCACAAATAACATAGCTCAGTCTTGTCCTGTGTACATATGCATTGACATTAGGTAGGGTTTTTATGGTGTTCAGGGCTTTAGGGTTAAAGGTCATTAAAAGGTATGTGGTAAGATTTGAAAATGCTATAATGACAAACGATTAGACCGAATTCAATCAATTTGGTTATTAAGAACAAGTGAAACCTCTTACACCCAAGTTTGGGATCAGGGGTCATTTGGGTCAAATTTTACAAAATAGCCCAATTGAACTCAAAATTACCAAGAGAGATCATTAGGACTTTAAAACCATGACAAAAAAAAAACTTTTTACCCCATAGGTCAAAGTTCATAGGTCAAAGGTTCAAAATGCTACTAATGGCAAACGATTGAACCGAATCCAATCAAATTTGATCATCGGGATCAAATTTTCACAATAGTCCACTTGAGCTTAAATATACCAGGTATGATGCTTAGGACTTTCTAAAACATGAAAACAATATTCTTCACCCTATAGGTCAAAGTTCATATACCAAAGGTCATTCCTTTTATTTCTTTATGTTGCTCAAATTTATTATGGGTGATATTTAGGACATTGTAAGTATGTTTTAATTTGATTTCAGTTAAGTCACAGGTCAAAAATTACAGGTCAGTAGGGTCAAAATTATCAAATATTAGACCGAATGCATTCAAACTTGGTCAGTAGAACCAGTGCCGCCACTTCCCATCCATAGGCTGTTCACAGCTGAGGATTAAAGGTTATATAGTGATTATTTGGGTTAAAATCCTAAAAAATGACATAATATCTCTGGTTTTTATTTAATTTCAGATAGAATCTAGCTGGTAGAATGACATCATGGAAAAACAAATTGTTAATAATCGGTTTTTATGTATCGGTATTGTATTCACCAGTCACAGGTCAAAATGAAG
>NW_022724029.1:174666-198652 GCF_011630105.1 Anneissia japonica
GAATAAAATAGGTAAAATTTTATTGAAAAAAAAACCAAACAAATTTTACATTTACGACGTATTGTTGATTTAATATGCTGAATCATTATTAATGGTATATAGGCCTACCTATTATATTTCTATATCAATTGAGATAATCAACAATTATCTCATTAATTACACTATCGTAAATAGGCCTATTGAAGTATTATTGAAGTATTATTAATTATTTATTATTATTATTATTATTGTTATTTTATATTATATATATATATATATATATATATATATATATATATATATCTTCACGTGTAACATAATAAACCGTCTTGCTCTAATGTTATAATTAAATATTACATTTTTAAAAGTTAAAGAAGAAAAATCTGCAATTAAAACAAATTTGCTAAAATCGGAATTTGAACACGACTCCTTCTGCTGTGTATGCAGACGCCTTACTGTTTACACATTTTTAAACATATCGTGGTATTTAAAAAGTGCACCATAATGAATATAATATATGATGTGATGTAATGCAAAGCAACATAGTGAATTATATATATTACAATACAATAACCTTGGTATAGGATATATGATATTATACATTATATATATATATATATATATATATATATATATATATGATTTGAGATATGACAATTTATGATGTGACATTATGAAATAAGAAATATAAATATCACAGGGAATCTCGATTAACGATAAAACAATTAGTTTAAAAAATATCAGTTATATGCAATGGGACTATTAACGGTAGCAATGCTTACTTTGTTTTTCATGAAATACGTTAGGACTATATATTTACCCTAAAGACGAGAAGTTCTATGTTGGAAGTGATGTCACGGTGAAATGTAAATTTAGGAATGAAACACATAATCAACTCGTTGCAACTAATTGGACTGACTGGTATACTGGTTCAGTATTGACTGCTGAAGAGGAATACATGAAAACAAACGTCAACAAAGGTTATCATCTGATCGTATGTCGATATAACAATCTATCGAACAGGACAACACTTAGAGTTGAAGAACCAGGTAAAAAGTCAAATTTATATCGTTCAGTTACCGTTGGCACAATAGTTGTCACACTCACGAGAGGATATTTAAGTTTCTATCAGTGGCGTAGCGTAGGTGGTGTTCAGGTTAGTTATGTTTAGGTAATAGGCATGTGTGCATGAAACGTATGACACAAACAATTATGTCGGACTAACAAGGCATGAATGCTATTAAAATTACCGTCAAACCAAGTGTGTTACTAGAAAGGCCTAACTTCATTGTTCATGTGAACATTAGAGCAGTCACTCATACTAGGCCTATACAAGGGCGTTATTTGTATGCCGGTCAGCAAAGATATATGTAAACACTTTATTTTGTATTATTCGTAAATTAGCAATGATGATTCAGTCCAAAAACAAAGGCAGGTCGACCAGGCCTCATGATAGTTCATCATTAATAAAACTACACTCATGAAGTTCGGAATTCATTGTGATCATAAGTGAAAGAACTTTCGACTTTTGTTTGGACATTACAACAGTTATGAAGTCATAATTATAGTAACCTTACGCCTATCAAATAACTCATAAAATTTACCAAAACCTGTCGAATACCAGTAGCTTCCATGGTTTTTTTTTTACTTCTGAGCCCCCACCGTGGTCCCTTGTCGGCTCCCTGGCCTCCAGCAACACTTTTTGTTTTTATTTCCACAATATTAAAAGAGGGTAACCCTTCCAACTTCCCCAAAGGGAGGATGATATACATATCAAATCAACCAGATTAAAAAAAAATCCACAAAAATGATCCACTATATGCTAAACCGAAAGTTTGACCCTGATAGCTATTACCAATCTCGAGTTATAAGCTTCCAAAGTTGAAGTAAATTGCGTTTGCACACCTTGAAGAACCACGCCCCATACTTTTGAGGAGTCAATATCTCGAAAACTACATATCCTATGAGGCTAATTTTTTTTTGTTAGTTTAGCATACAGTGGATCATTTTTATGGAGTTTCATCAAAATCTGAGACGGACATACAGGAGTTTCTTTTTTAATCTGGTTGATTTGACATGGAATGACCCTTCAATAGGTCAAATGTCAGAATGTATCGTTTCCGGTCACAATTTGAATATTTGTTTCATTAGGACGAATATAAACATGAATCTCCTGAACAATTTGCAATCAATTGTGAGTCTGTATGACCAGTAGTTACCGGGATACGACATTACAAAGTCAAAGGTCAAACTTTCAAAAACCGCATTTCTAGCCATTTTTTGATAAAAAGTTGTATTACAACAAATAGGAACGTGCATATTGTGAACAATTTGAGACTAAAATCAAGTCTCTCTGACCAGTGGCTATCGAGATACAAGCGTCCACATCAACAGGCGGCCATTTTGAAAAACGCCCTCAAACGCGACTTTCCCCCAATATCTGAGAGGTATATAGGAGCTATATTTTATCTAAATTGGTCCATCTTGCCAAATCCATCGAGAAAAAAAGGTATCCTAAAATTAGTCACGGATCTCATGAAAATGACTCTACTAGATCTAAAGTGTTCTACTGCATGATGTTGACCGGAGCTGAATAAGTTCCTTAAGGTAAAATGACGAGAAATATGAAGCGTTTTGTAAGTAAAGACAATAATTTAAAATACAATACGCTGTCGTACTGGAAGCCAGTGCAGTGATCTGAGTATATGGGTAATGTGATGTCTTTTAGGAATTTGTTTAATAAGGCGAGCTGCAGAATTTAATTGGTGTTGTATTATGAACAAAGCTTGTAAAATTTATCTATAGCCCTAGTTATAATCAACAGATATACTAATTAGGTAATTACTCAAGCATGACCACCTAACTGCCGTGCGCCAGCTTTACTAGAGTTTCAAACTATACTGTTTTAAGTTTTTAAAGTATTTATACATTATATCTCAAGGTTTTAAAGATAAACCGCTGGGCTTAATCAGGCACATAATTCTAAATTCTAGCCTTACTTCTCATATTAATTATCCTCTATCATATCTAAATTTACTGTATGTTGATAATATGTTATCTAACAATTTAACAAATGTAGCCCTAGATTAGCAACGAATCTTATTCTCGCTTCTATGATACGAGATTGTATGTATCAGTTACGCTGACTTCTGAATACAATCTATGTATAATTGTATCATCATTTCTTTAAGATTATTATGATTTCTCTAGGCATAGATAATTCTTTAATATGTGAACTTCCTACCATTAACTTTTTTCATTCTACTTCCATTTTTGGCCGCCTAAACAATAAAACTAAACCATTAAACTCTAAAACAAACGTCTCGCCATCTAAACTCTTTGCTCATAAAATTTGCTGATTTATGATTAAGATGAGCTACAACTAATTGAAACTTACATAAAATGAAATAATCCCCCCTCCCCCACTAAATAGAAAAGGAAATTTGTAATCATTAGTAATTTGAAATAGGCTCAACCATCATAACACGAACCTATTACCAAGTCCAACCACATCAAGTTATTGCTCCTCTACGGGAAGCTCGAATACTATGGGATTTAAAATCATTTGTATCAATTCCAGATTTAAACATCACTCTTTTTATCCATTTACTTGTAGTGCATGAACTAAACATCTCAATGAGGTTTTATATAACTTATAAAAAGTTTTGTCTCTTCACATCGAAGAACTTTTGTACTTTCCAAATACACTTATAATAATGCTACATATATGCTTAGCGCCTTATCATCTGGACATTCTTTAAGGTGGATCGGCGGAGGTGTATAACCTCGCCTACTTTGCTTCAAACCCGATCTACACTCACCCTGATCTAAAACATTGTTCAAAATTATAAAACTAATTTTATAGGTGGTCCAACATAATAATTGCCCGTCGGTTACAAAATTCATGCCATTTTCAGATGTACACTGAATACTGCTTTGTGTTCCTGATTTCCATGATCGGAGGAGAAAATTGGCAGTCCTCTAAGAAAGTTGTCGCTTACTATACGCTTTCCCAAAAATCTTGCTGGTATCAATTTTAACTTTTTTGTAAAGAATGCAACCTCTTCTTGTCGTATTTCAGCGTCAGTAGGGAGCTTGACTTCGGTAATATAATCGGATTGTCTACAAATACGTCTACCCAGATCGTGAACCAAGGTTGAGTCGGCCAAAATGCAATACAGTAACTACGGTACCACTGTTTCTGCCTCTTCGCTGCGTATTTTCTGTTTAACTCATGCGATTATGCTAAACGGAGTGAAAATACATAGGCCTACTGTAAAAATAAAACTACACCATTTTTGAGAAAATGCATCAATAAACTCCACATCCAAATTTCTATTCCACGCAATATATTTGTTACATTTAGCATTTAAATGGGAAACAACTAGGTCAAGCAAATAAGTCAATGCCTTCTTTGCCCAATTTTGCAAATATGGTATTGAAAATCTACTTATTTAGTGACCATTCACAACGGTCATTGAATTGTCTGCACTCATAGTCTACAATTGTGTTCTGTATATCCTTTACATGAGTTGCCACTATGTTTAAATTAAATGTGATACATCATTTCCAAATGTTATGTGCTAATTCTAACTCTGGCTTACGGACTCCCCTATGATTTATGTAGGCCAGGGCGGTAATATTATAACTCCAATTCTCATATTTTTAATTTTCTCCTTAAATGAATTTAAAGCTCAAAAAAGCATCCAGTAATTCCAGGTGATTAATATTGTAACAATTTTATTTTTCTCAAACCATCTGCCGCCAAATTTCTCATCCCCTAAAGTTCCTCTACATCCTTCCTCTGATGCATCTGAGAAAATCATGTTTTGGCAAAATTATATTTTAATATAGTATACTAATAGTAGCCCACCAATTAAATATGCTCACCTGTTGTTTTGGTCCTTTTCCTTTCTTGGTAAATTTGCCTTGGTACTGCCTGTGTCCCCGGAATTGATGGATTTGGCTCTTGTAATGAGAGGTGGCTCTTTGAGTATTCACCCCTCTTGTACGGTAAAAAAATGCTGCATTCGTCTTTGGGATGGTATCTAGTAATGTCATATGCAGGCTCTGCTGCCTTAACCCTGCAGTCTTTCCAGGCTTATTCGCATTAGAGCATGTTGATTTTTTAATAATTGCTTAATAACGTCTTAAGTGTATCTCACCTTTTAATGGAAAATTCATGGGAAGCCAGCGACTCCAGCAAGTTTGACGCCATGCTCTTAGTATTGAGCGTAGTTTTATTCACCTTAAATATGTCATCTAAGGTCCGGACAAGAGTACCCACCACACGTTTATTGCTGTCATGAAGTAGTACTGTCTTGTGAAAACATTTCAGCTTACCCCTTGAGCATTTACTTTAGGGAAAAACAACTCTCCACAGTTTTTCGGAATTTTGTGATATTTTAAAACTTCTTTTCTTTTATTAAAACCTAAATCTACTGAGAATTTATCATTATTTGTTTTGGCACGCTCCTCTGTAATTTCTGGACCATGAAGCTCCGCATCAAATTGTTCAAGTACACCCTCCATTTTGTCCACCTAACCAGTGGAATCACTCTAAAAATTCCCTCTAAATACGCTCAATCCATCTTCGTCACGAGGTCTAGATAGGGTGGTCTCTGCAACCCTGTCTTTTGCTGTCTTTACAGCTAAATTGACTGTCTGTGCAGCCTCTATTTGCGCTGTTTCTGCAGCTCTAGTTTTGACATCCATTTTTGTGGTACAATGTACATCATTTGAATTTTCATCCTATTTATGTTTTGTTGGTTCAAGCAAAAGCTTGTCTGTAGTTAATTTGCATACTCTGCTGTTTCAAATTCAAGTTTTCTGCTTCGGTTGCAGTCCAAAAGATGAGAGGGCCAGGGAGGAACCTTCAAAGATGGAAGGTCGATATCACCTCAGCCTCACCATGGTTGGGGCTTAGGTAGAAACATTTTTTTTAATGACACCCCTAAACAGCCGGAAATGCCACTTAGAATAAAATTTGGAAATTGCAAATATGAACAAATATTTAAGCGCTTTACGTCGTGGAAACGATTCGTAGCAGCACAATGTACTTTTGTGTAGACTTTCCGGTTACATGAGTCGTTAAAACATGATTTAGAGCTCTTGCAGTGTGGTTTGTGAGCGAACTCTCCATAGCGTACTTGATAATTCTCCTTTCATCTCCTAAATAATTTCATCAGGCCTTCCATCATATCCTCCTATTTAATATCATTCTCTTAATTATGCATGTAATGAGCCCATCGACAAACACTGGCTCTGTTAATTTTTTTTTCTATTCTCCGACTACTCTTGAGTTACTCGTACAAACTCTTCGAGTATAGCAACTTCATCCTCTTTTGTTCTGACCCTCTCCTATTTCTTTTTTATATATGTAAACTTGGAGGAAATAAGGTATTACTATTATCATCATCATCATCGTCATCATCATCATCATCATCATCATCATCCTCATCATCATCATCATCATCATCATCATCATCATCATCATCATCATTATCATCATCATCATTATTATTATTATTATTATTATTATTATTATTATTATTATTATTATTATTATTATTATTTATTTATTTATTTATTTATTTTTCTATAAAGCCTCATTCTCCAAACTTCTAAAACTGCTCTCTACATTAACAGTTCTTTCAGGCATTAATTTGTTTTCAACAGACAAGGTATTTCCTGTTGGTACATTATGTAGTTTGAGTATTTCGTCGATTAGATTTAGTAGTAATGGTGCAATTAGCAATTGTCAATTTTATGTGCAGTGCTATAGCTGCAGTAGAAATTGATCGTGACATTAGTTGGTGTTTATTGTTATGTTAAATCACCTGTACAGTTTTCTATTAGAGATGGTTTAGAAATCTGATACCATCAATTTCACCATCCAAGTTTATATTTTGTGGACACTTGGTTATCGCGATACTGATTGGTCGGTGGAATGGGGGTGGCTTCCCTATTGCATCGGGGATTGCTACGCAGTATAACGATTGCACTGAAAACACTGTAGCGACAGTGTAGCCATTGTATGGAACCAAGGCCTTAAAGGTAGCAGGCTAAAATGCATGTATTGTATATTTTATAAAAAGGGGCATAGTTTTGTTATTAGTTTATGGGCCAAAACTACGTAATGATTTTGTGAAAAGTATGTTATTAGTTGTTATTATTTGAGATCAACTGTTTCCTCTGCATTAAATATATTATCTGCCAAGTTTATTAATTCAATCTTCTTCCTAATCCTCTTACGCTGAATATTGAGGTCCCTCTATAAGTACTAAGTATAAGTACAAGATTCTCTAAACTCGCATAAATGTAGTCTTCGATTACAGTTGACAACAAAAGAATCATAAATACATCAATAAATTCTGGATTTTGTTTAATGAACTTTAAAGGAGTCATTTCCCTTACGGACAAAGGCACTGGTCGTGTCGCATTCACTAAACGCATACAGAGCTGGAAGGGCATAACATATCATTCTCCACATCACTGATGACTCTGTGTACAGTCTGTCATTGCCAACACCTGTTTCAAATAAAATGGCTAGTTTCAGTTTCTGTGTGTGACGAAGCAGAAGGATGAAGACATCTGTGTTCGGAGATCGTATACTTATTGTGGAACTTTGTGGTGTGTGTGATCCAATGTGTGGGCAATGAAGGATACTATTGGTATCACCTTCATCTTGAGTAGATGACAACTCTTCAACTTCTTCATTTTAAGTTTTCTCACCATCTACACTCTGTATACCAATGCATTTCTTTTCACAAACGAACATCTACACGAAGTCTACACGATCTAAAATAAAGATTAAAATATGCATCTGTTCAGAATTGCCTGTTTTACAAGAATTCCATCAGTCGTTGTCAGCGCCCACGGTACAGGGCCTTGGAAAACTGAGTACCCTTTCCAAACTAATGTCGTGCTTCATTGATAAAGTACAAGCTGCCAAAAAACATTTCCTTCTGTTTCTTGTTTAGTCTTCTTTGATTTACCAGTGATCTTACAAGACTTTGCAAGATTTGTAAATGTTTTGAGCACACACTTCTTAATTGAAAAACGAAAAGTTCCTTTGCTTTTAACTAACCTTTGTGAAATCAGCCTGGAGAAGATCCTGTACGATCTCAGTTGGTGCCGGTACGCCAGAAGACATATAGAACATTCTTGTTATCAACATCAAAGGGATTTATGAAGTTTAGTTACTCTTCTAAGTGTTGTGGGAAAGGTATTTGCACGGATAGTCCTTAGCCGCTTGAAAATCATTGCCGATCGAGTATACAGTGACTCTCAATGTAGTTTTCGTGAAGGCCGGTCAACAATTGACATGATTTTCGCACGGAAACAAGTTGAGGAAAAATATAGAGAGCAGAATATGCATCTTTATGTCGCTTTCATAGATCTTACGAAAGCGTTTGATCTTATCAACCACAAGGCCTTTTTCCGCCCTTGTATTCAAAATGGCGTAAAGCTAGGATGTGTTCTTGCCCCTACCCTCTTTGAGATATATGTTGCTGTTATGCTGAATCATACCTTTAATTCACTACCTTCTGATTGTGGTATTGCTTTTCTAACTCGCACAGATGGAGGTCTCTTCAATCAAGCCCGACTTCGTGCTAAATCGAATACTCGTCTTGTTCACATTCAGGATCTACTGTATGCGGATGATGCTGCATTTGTAGCTTATTCTGGTGAAGATCTTTAAGCTATTATGACAGTATTTTTATCAACTTGCCAGAAGTTTGATTTAAAAATCAGTGTTGCGAAAACAAAAGTCATGCACAGTAACAACATCACTAACTCTACCACTATCAAGGTCAATGACACTGCATTAGAGGATGTAGAAAAGTTCATCTACTTAGGATCTACAATTGCTGCCAACCTATCTCTGGAGGTAGAATTCGAGAGGCGTCTATCAAAGGCTGCAATGATGATGGCAAGACTGAAGGACAGAGTGTGGGAGAACAACAAATTGACAGTAAAACAAAGATTAAAGTGTATGTAGCTTGTGTACTAAGTACGCTCTTATATGCCTCTGAGACTTGGACATCATACAAAAAAACAAGAGAAACAGCTTAATACCTTTCACATGCGCATTCTTCGACGTATTCTCTATATTAACTGGCAAGATAAAGTAAGCACTGCAGGATGTCATGATATTTTCACTACTCTTACTCAGAGGAGGTTAATGTGGATTGGCTATATAATCAGGATGGACTGTGAACGCATCCCTAAGCAACTTCTCTACAGTGAACTTGCACGCCGAAAATGCAATTTAGGCAGTCCCTTGCTGAGGTATAAAGATACATACACGTGACATCACCTCGGCTGGCACTGACGTCAAATCCCCCGAGTTACTGGCAAGTGGTAGAACATCATGTTCACACAGCGACTGAGGCAAGAGAGAACCTGTTCTATCAACACCAAACAGAACTTAGAAAAGCCAATAAAGCAAGAGGTCTCTCTCAAGAAACTACTGCTCTCTTTACCTGCCTCTCTTGTGGTCGTTAGTGCAATTCTAGGATTGGACTACACAGCCATCTCCAGCCCTGCCAGAAGACAAAATGACTAAGACAATTAGTAAAAGTTTAAAATAAATAAGTAATACAATTATAAATAAGGAAATATAATAATTTAATTATATATATATATATATATATATATGTGTGTGTGTGTGTGTGTGTGTATATAATATATACATAGTAACTTAAATTGCTGCATAGAAGGATTTGTATTTAAAATAAGTATTCAAACAAAGTTCTGTATCTGCTTAAAAACAAAATATTTATTGTACTAGTACTTTCGACCATAGGTCATTATCAGGTATGTATATGTAGGCTATGTGTATAACCAACTACATCCGATTTAACATTCGATGATCTCAGCACATCTTCTAGCCTTATCTCGATTTGAAATTGATACCTAATATTTAAAATCCTAAATCACTGATGGTATCCTTCGGTGAATTAAAGTGGTGAGCAACAGTGAAGGTCTTTTGTTGGTCGTTTGCTGGTTTTTGTGGTTGTTTAGTCTAAGTTCACATTCGGTTTCGCCTACATAATTGCCGTTATTACATTTAGTACAAAATAGTAGATAAACTACATTAGATGTATTACAATCTAGAGCCGGTGGGTTTAATGTCTGCTTGGTCCCTGGGACATTGAATTTAGTGCCAGGTGTAATTATGCGGCATAGTTGGCATCTGGGTCTGTTGCAAGGTCTATTACCATGGTCTGTAGAGCGAATGGGTAACTTGGAGCTAGTAAGCAGGGATTTCAAGTTGGGAGGTTGGCAGAAGATGGATGCTATATATATATATTAATATTTATATGAAAAAACTTTAAAAGTGACAAAAAAATAAACCCAGTAGCCATTTTGAAAACACCGTCAACGCTGATAACTTGACCTAGGCCTGTTCTTGCTTATTATTAGGTGCCTTCAGTTCCAAAAACAAGTCAATTTTACCTCTTAAAGTGACTATTTGTACTCTGTATTACCGGTATGTCTTCTTATGAGCTTTTAGGGGCCATTTTGAAAAGCGCCTCACAGGTTCACCCACCACTAAGCAATGTGCAGACAACCTAATTCCGAACCCTCTATAGGTAGGGTTTCTAAAAATAGTTGTCTCACAAAATTACCCGAGGGCCGGGGGGGGGGGATGGTGACAGCCCATAGTCTATGAAAATTGCACAAATTTCCTTTTAATACAGATGCTCAACCATAAAATCCCTTGTAAAACTATAGAGACAATTGGTGTTATGTTGCAATGTCTGATGGCATGGGCCTAATCCTATTTTGTCATGTTTTTAATTTTTTAAGCATTACAGCGCCAAAGGCGGTTCACTTCTTCAATGGCGTATCTATGGGAGTGTGCAGGAGGTGACTCCTACTCCCCCTAACAACACCCCCAGTCTCATCCATTTACCCGAAGCCAAAAAATATCAAAAAATCATGCTCAGGTATTGCCCCTCCTTAATCATTGAGCCCTTGTCCCACTTTACCTCCGCCCCACTGCCATCATCCCCTCCCTTATTCCAACATTCCTAGAACCACTGGATTCAGACACATCTCCATAATGAAAACTTCACGACAGAATTCCCACTTGATTCTTTAGGATATAAAGAAGGCCTACAGTAAATTTAACCATGATAAAGTAGTTCAGGATAATAATCAACCACTGAATAATTCTCAGTAAATTTAATTTTCTAATATTCTATGATTATGTGAAAAGGCCATGCTCACCAAACGTAATATATGCCTAATAATTAATGACAAAAATCATCCACCAAACAACAATGTTAGTTTTAGCCTATCTGGAAGAATTATCACACCAAATTACAAAACAAATACTTCTCAGTGCTATTCGTTTAGCAAATATTAAATTTAGTAGGTAATTGTATACCTGTTTTCATTGTTTACTGTATTTAGGCCTATATATATTGTATACACTCT
Source organism: Anneissia japonica (assembly GCF_011630105.1). NCBI lineage: Eukaryota > Metazoa > Echinodermata > Crinoidea > Comatulida > Comatulidae > Anneissia > Anneissia japonica. The sequence continues at coordinate 186,097 of NW_022724029.1, forward strand.
AGTGTAAATATACTTATATTGTGTTTTGTGACTGTCATATAGATAGAAACGTATCTTGTATGTATGTATGTACATATGCAGGCGCAGATCCAACATTTTCCTTGACCTTCGCACAGATGGGGTGGTCACTTGCAATGGTGGATCCAGAAATTTGAAATAGAGGAAGCCAGAGAGGGAGCTTCACAGATAGACACCTCAGCCTCATGACTGGGAATGAGTGAAAAAAGTATGATTATGTCACTTCTAGATGGCCTGAAATGGCACGCAGAGAATTTGAATAATTTTTTTTTCTCTATTCTGTAAAAATAATATTGAAATATTTACGGGGCCCGGGCCGACTGGGTTCCCCTTGAATCCTTCACTACATGGGGAATCACATAAGGTGACACAGGGTTTTAAAACAAATATTGCTAATTTCGGCATTTCTATAAAAAGATAAACAAACAGATCCTTAAGATTACAAGAAAGATATCTCTGAAAACAATAATTAAGCCAAATATATTTTCATTTGTTTTGTTGTTCATATGTGAATCTCTAATTGGTTATTACCAATTTAAAACAATGATTAAAACACGTGTCATTTTAGTGTTGGTCTAATTAGATATGGCTACATTTACTTTGTTGGCAAAATATGAAGTATACGGCACTACTGCTGAAATCATATTAAATTGGTTAATTTGCATAATTCATTAAGTTGGCTTTCAACTGATAGTTTTTATTTAAAAAAGATTTTGTACACAAAATAAACGTATATGAAACTCTGCAACATTCCTATCAAGGGTGGCGACAGCGTCGGGGAAATATGACCCCTCGTCGGGGGAGGGGGAAAATCGGACCCCCCCCCCCCCAGTCAGGCAAATGACTGTGCCCATGTAACATCGCCGCCAATGGCAATGTACGGACTGGGCGACTTCTGATTAGTAGCTGTGTAACGTTTTCATGTACTGTATTATTATGCGCTTTATGGAAGACAATAATGTTAAGGAAATATATTATACCTCTTCAGGTAGGGCCTACAATACAATCAATGTAAAAGTGTAAGATATAGGCCAAAATTTGATTTAAACAAATGTCCTAATGGTAATGTTAAAAATAACTTGTAAATATATGTACGCATGTGCGGAAAATTAAGTATGGTTGTTGGAAAAATGGCCAACATTATATTATTTATTTCTCACCCTGACCTTCGCTACGGCGAACGGTGCGAATGTCGAGATCCGCACCTGATGTAAAATAAAATTGTATCTGAATCTGATTTTGTCATTTTTGTTACTCCATTTTTACCAGAGCCATTTTTACTGATCATAGGACATTTAGCCATAATGTATTTCCCTTCACTTGAATCTTAGGTGTTGTAGGTGACCAAATTATGTATTATTTTTTATACAATACTATTTTATCTATTTCTCCAATGAAAGACATTAGACCAGTGGTAAACTGTACCAGTCTCTCGGAATTTACCTGCCAGTGCAAATGGAATATAGTAAATGGAGTACACTACACATATGAAATCCGAACGCACGGGTAAGTTGCATGTTATCATTAGAGAGCTTTCGATTGCACGACGACGGTAGGGCGTAGAACGTAATGACCTCACTAAAAGTCATCTGCGCATGCAAGAACGCTAAGTTCTCCTCGTCGGGTGGATTCAAGACACAATTTAGCCAACTCATGTGTGGACGGTCACACATGAGTGGTTCCGCTCTAGTGTCGTGTCGAACAAAGCAAAAGCTCCCTAATATTGTCATTATTACCCAGTCAGACTGTTTACTACAGTTTTCTGAACGTTCTTCTGAGTCTTCCGATTCTTACCCAGTCAGCCGTCGACTGGGGTCGGTACTATTTTCGTAGCGTTGTTCTGGTTCTTCTTCATCATGCAACATTTTACAACACCACTAGTGGCAAAAGATTGGGTAGATTTTAATCTAACTTGGTCAGTAGAATGGGGACACCTCCCAAACATTGGCTGTTCACCATTCGGAGTCAAAGGTTACATCGGTCATTAGGGTCAAAACCCCACAAATTGATTAAAGTCTAATTATAATAAGGACGCTCACCGTGTGTCCTTATTACATTACAGTATATGACTTAGCATGGTCCAATGAGATCATATTTACTAGGAATAATTTGACTGGGTTGATGTTCTACTGGACATAGTGATTATCATTATTAATACTATTATTATTAGGCCTATAACATAAAATGCTAAAAGACAACATCAAGAAAGTGCCTATGTCTACAAGTGAAATTCTTTTTAACAGGACAATTCCATGGACCCTACAGATACCACAGACTCACAGTGGCATAGCGAGTACAAGTGTTATTGAGGCGAAATTATATCAAGACAACCTCCAAGATATTCGAGTTAACGCAACCAAGGACATTAGTAGTGCTTCATGGATTACTACTCATGATATTATGCGCAAATGTGAGAAATACTAATGTGTTATTGCATGCAACTATTTCATACAGTATCAAAACCACAACTTGTTAATTGATTTTTATAATTCTGCTGAATATATTATACAAATGTTTCTTTAATCTTAGGCCTCAGAAAACACAAAATTGTGCTTCTACAGACATAATGGCTTTTCAGCTTACTCCTTTTCCTCAAGTCAAAAAGAAAATTTAGGGGTCACTCTTGCCATAGTATGTATAATAGGTCTCCACGAAAATTGTTTTATTAAAATCATTATGCCTACTAAAATTTAAAAAAAAAAGCTCGGTCTGTCTTAATAAGCCATTGAACCGATTATATGATATAATTCACCTCTATACCGTAAGCGCACGAATAAGCGCCGCGGCGCTTATACAATTTTTTCGAAGCTTCAATGCGGCACTTATTTGAGAGCGGCGCTTATTAAAAAAAAATAAAATAAAATACCGGCCTTCCAAGCCCGTTCCCATGTTACCTATTTCACGTATTCCCGTAGTTCGGTAAGCCTATCATAGGTCATACATCATCATAAATAAACGTTTATAAAGACATGTTTGTGTTTTCATTGTGTTACTTATTCATTTTAACACTGTAGGCCTATATGATACATTGTATTTAAAACCCTGTTTCTCAAGGTGTTTTATAACACACAGGGTAATGTATTACTCTCGATTAAGCGCCGCAACGCTTATTCAAGAGCGGCGCTTAACGAAAAAAAATCACGTTTGGTGCGGCGCTTATTCGAGCACTTACGGTAGGCCGTTTTAAAAACCGACGCGATAGTTCCCATTTTAAAGGTAAAGATTATAATACTATACAGTAATTTATATTGGTAGCCAATTATCTGATATTAAATGTTGCTCATTCCAAAATATCGTCTCTCCTGCGTGATAACATATGAAATGTAACAATTCTATAATTTACTTTTTTGGTAGGCCTAGCATATTAAATTTTGCTCATTCCCAAATATTGTATCTCTTACATACCAAAGTATATTATTATTATTATTATTATTATTATTATTATTATTATTATTATTATTATTATTATTATTATTATTATTATTATTGTTATTATTATTATTATTATTACTATTATTATTGTTATTATTATTATTATTATTATTGTCAATAGTATTATTATATTAAAATTAATTTTTCTTTAATATTATTAGTGAAACCAAATATAACATATAAAGAATCGACAATGACGGCCACTTCAGCCACAATAAAATGGAGAGGAAATAGTAAGCCTGAATATTGGGAATTCCTATCACAGTTTAAATACGAAGAGTGCGATGGTGAAACAAATGAAACGTTCAGAATGGTAATATTATAGTAATAATTATAATTCTTATTGTTATAATTTCGTTATCATTATCATCATCTTTGTCATCGTTATTGCCATTATCACTATTATTATCATTATCATCATAACCATTATCATTATTATTATTACTATCATTATTTTTATTATTATCATCATCATCTTCATCATCATCATTTCAGTTATAATTATCAGTATTATTACCATCATCTAATTAAAAATATTTTAGTAGCAGTAAGAGGAGATTTTACATTTTAATACTTTTTACTAAGCATGTAAGGGTAGCTCTTTGCTATCAATATTTTTGTACTGCAAGTAGCAGTAAATGGAGCTTTTATTTTTAATATTTTTACAGCAAGGGAGCTCTCTACTATCATTTATTTTTTCTGCAATTAGCAGTAAGCGGAGCTTTTCAGTAGCCGCCGAGAGTGGCAGTGAGCCCCGGGGGCAGTTTTGCTGCACGGGCCCATTGGGGTCTGGGGGAGCGCAGCCCACAATGGGGTCAAGGGACAAGTCCCTGGCGGGGGCCGGTGGAGTACCCTGCCCCCGGAAGTTTCGGCCTTTTAACGGTAGAGGAATAATTTAATCGATTATATAGTGCTTAATTTCACAAAAAACCAAAAGGTCCACTGATTAATCTCAGATATGATAATATAATACATACTCCAAGTTCGGAAATGCACGCCATCGTGTCGGGATTCAATATTTCGACATTAATTATGTCATCATCAGGAATGAAAAATTATCCATATTTGCAAGCTTATATACCAAAAGTGATTGACCAATCAAAACATTAGCCCTAGTACGTGACATAGTTATGAATAAACTAAAGATTAAAGCATTCTTACCCTACTGATCAAAGCTACCTACAAAAAAAACAAAAAAAACTTAATTTCACCAGGTCATTAAAAATAAAGAATGGAAACATGAAAAGTAAAAGCTGCCCTTCCTTTTATTCAACCGTCAACCTGAAAAGATTCATAACATAGGTATCAAAGTGTACAGTGGCGGATCCAAGAATTTGATATAGATGGGGCCCAGAGAAGACTTTCACAAATGGAGGGTCTATCTACCTCAGCCCCACCATCATCGGGTCTGAGGTAAGACGATTTATGATTATAGCACCCTTGGGCGGCCAGAAATGACACTCTGAGTCTTAAATTTGAGTCTTTTTTTTCACAATTTTTGCTAAATTTGGAAAAAAAAGTTAGGGGGTGGGGGCTGGGCCTCCCCTTAAATCCACCACTTGTCTAATTATTCAGTATTTATTTGAAAATCGAATCTCTATAGGTCTATTCGTATTTTCTTACTTGCATGTATATTGACAATGTACAGGGTCAAAATGTTGATAATTAATAATTAATAACGTAAAGAATTTACTATTTAATACATTGTAAACATAAACGCTAGAGTAGTAGAAGTCATGAAAATGTTCATGAAAAAGAATTAGAACGGATTAATTACGAGCTTTTATCGATAAACGGTCAGATTTGTTTACAATTCTCTTGAAAAAAAACATGAATGATACTGGATGAATGTAAATGCTTAATATTTTTTATTTATCTATTTTATTTTATTATTTTTTACTTATAGTTATCCCGGGCCATTGCCAGGCCCGGGCCCCGAGGCACTTGCCTCGGTTTTCCCGGCCTCTCAGCACCACTGGAGCTTTCAATACTAATATTTTGTTATATCAAATTTTGTCTCATCCCGTCTTGATTACTGCAATTCTCTCTTTTTATTTTACGCACTTCCTAATTCTCAAATTTAGTCTCCAGAGGCTTCAAAACTCCGCTCCACAAATTATAACATTCGCAAAACGTCGATCTCACATCACCGCTGTTGGCCGAGACCTCCAGTAGCTTCCATTGATTCCCGCATTAAGTTCAAAATCTTGCTACTTGCTTTTAAAACACTTCTAGAGGGAAAAAAGGAAGTGTACCCATAAGTTTAGTGGCGGATCCAGCAGAGGGCGAAAGGAGAGCTCGATTATTTTACCATTCAATAAATTTTGAATTTTCTATTGATTGACAACGAACTCAACGCTATATCCCCGACACATAAATCAGGATTAAAAAGGCCAAAAGAGGAGACCTAAAGACAGATTTTTTTTTTGTTAGCCGGAATGTAGTACCAAGATCTGCAGGCCACCAAACCTTAAAGGTGCCCCTTTGGTTCCTCTATACTCGCTACACCACCCTGATTCTAAATGGCTTTGTAATACATAACAGCATAATGTGTCTCTGAGAGCGAATGTATGACATATATCATATTACTCTAGTGGGGGTGGGATGACCAGCCGGCCAGGGCCACCCTACATATTCATGTCAAAATAAAAAATAAAATACATTATATATTCAATTTTTTAAGTCTGAATGGGTGCCATTTCTGGGCATTTAGAGGTACCAAAATCAAAATTTGCTTTGCGACTCTCAGTATAGATCGGACTATAGGTCCTTGATTAGACCTTTGCGACAGCCGTGAGGGGAGGGATGTATCTAAGGGAGAGGGAGCATAGCTCCCGTCGAAGGGAAGTCAATAATTTGTTGTCGAGGAACACTGCTTTGAAAAGTATATTTTTACCATCTGTGAGTGCCATTTTCTAGCGTCTAGAGGGTCTTGTTCTTAAAATTTGCTTACCTCAGCCCCAACCAAAGTGGGGCTAGAGGTGGGCGTGGAATACCTACTGGGCCCCCGTCAGAAAATGTCTGGATCCGCCCCTGAATGGCCATAGTATCCAGTATAGTCGGTGCGGTTCCGACGGGCATGACAAGCAAATCCTTTGTATATTTTCACTAAAGAGGAGTATATATACCAAAGGTGCTATCATGCATTATTGATATTTATTGTTAATAATATTCTTGTGAAAAAATTATCTGCTCTGTAAATAAATGCAAAATAATGCCTTAGGAGATCCTTAAAATATTCAAAAAATAATTATAAGAAATAATCTCTACTTTAATTTATTCACTGTATTGCATGGAGTAATCACCGCAGGCGTTCTTCACTTTTGTTTGTACTGTTTTGGATATAAAATATCCAGCAGTGAAATTAGTTAGTCCTTAAATGTAGACATTCCGAATTGTAGTCTGAAGGTTTTTCATTAAAATATGTTACATTTTTCCTGCAGTTACCAGATCAAATTGACGTAAACAGTCTTATTACGAAGACGATAGACGACCTTAAGCCATATAGATTTTACAAGTTCGGCATTCGAAGTCGGTATACTCGTCCAGGTAACGGCTACACTGGTTGGACTTACGTGGTACTTAGAACGAATGAAAGTAGTAAGTACAGTATTTTTACCTCCACCACTGTCTGTAGTGCTCCGCCTATTTGTTAGCTAGATTGCGCAAAAAGTAAGAAGTTGATCATCAAATTTAGTGAATGTTGCTTAATAAACTAAGAAAGTTTTGCAAGAAAAAGTGAAAAACAAGGTCAAGCTCACAGATCAATTGTTTTCCCCGTGAACTTACCCTCGAGCATAAAAAAAAAATGTCGGAGTGAAATCTATTTTTTTATTATTTGTTTTAGACCAGTTGTGGCGCCAGAGGGGGCTGGGGCTATAGCCCCCCCCCCCTTCGGGGAAGACGATAAGTTTTGTCGGGGAACAAACAAATAAAAAAAATATTTACATGTAATATTCGTTTAGCCACCACAATAACCACAATAACAATAATAATAATAATATTAATAATAATAATAATAATAATTCAATGAGACTAATTAAAAATAATTTGCGTTCTGTTATGATAAATGCTCATTTAGATAGCCTCATGATGGTTGGAATACATCGTGATAGGTGAAGCAACCTCGACCATGACAACGTGGTTGACAGATTTCATGCAAAATTTCCAAAATATGGAATTTCACTTTCAAGAATGAGGATTTGAAAATAAATTAAATGGTTACATTGCATACTCTTTGTTTCTTGCTTTATTCAAAATGTTTTGGTTTTGGAAGCTGATGTCAACATTAGAAAGCATAGCATACATGAAGTTATATTATAGTAACTCGATGCCTATCAAATAAGTAATAAAAATTTGCCATAATTCATCAAATATCCGTGGCTTCCACCGGGGGCACTAGGCGGCCCCCTGGCCCCCAGCCAAGTGAGACTCGATTCGCTCCACTAGCCCCCCCCCCGTCGGGGCCTTTAGCCCCTCCGTCGGACAGGTCCTGCCGCCACCCCTGTTTTAGACCAGAGCCATAAATATACCAAGTGGCATATACATTAACAATGCAAACATACACACGTGATGCTCTGCAGTCTTCATAAACGAAGTAACATTATCAGGATTAAGGAGCAGAGTAGTTTTTGGTAGTGAGAACAACTCTTAAAACCCAGGATCGAGCCTTTGATTGGAAGGCAAGATTTTTAACCACCAAGCTATCCAACTGCATTCTATATAATAATCATATATAGGCCTAATGTTGTCAATTAATATTGCAGCCACAAAGAAATAACTCTTGATGTTTTTCCCAGAATGATGACAATTAAAAAGCTGCGGAGCTCTTTAATATCAATTCATTTGTTTTTTCAGACTAAATTTTAACACTATAATTATAGAGGGTGAGCATTCTAGCGTATCCTAAAGATCGGCTGATATTCAGAGGCCCTCTCACCTAAACATAATAATGTGACTCATTACTAGGCTTGGAATTGTGTTTTAATAGTGAGAAAAAAAATCCTGTGCTGTCAGAAAGAGTCCTGTGCTGTCAGATGAGTTCGATCAAAAATTGAGAGAGCCAACCCCTTTAACCTTTAACCCCATGATCTGAGCCCAAGATTGAACCAATGACACTGGGATTATCTCTTGATATGGTGTATTCTGTTGTGTTGTGTTGGTGCACCTAGTTGTGTAGTAAGGATTTTTTTAAACTTCGGTAGTATTAAATTTACTTTTGACAACTGTGATACTATTTCAGGACCATCAAAGGAAGTACAGTTTGAGATAGAGAGTCAAGAAGATGATACCTTGCTCAAATGGAACGTAAGTTTTTACTGATTTAACCTTATACCTTTTTATAATAGGCATAATAATTATACATTATTATAACTAAAACGAAACGAAGTGCAGACGAAAACTGACTTCAATATTATCCTACTCACCATGATTAAGATTATGTTTTAATGTATTTCTATATCATAATGTCATCGTTTAAAAGAATTACTTAACTATTAACTATTTTATAGGATGTTCCTAAAGAAAGTCAAAATGGTAAAATCTTGGGCTACACAATATACGTGAACAGTGAAAGCTATGACGTCGATGTCAATAATACAGAGTATTCGCTCAAAGGTAAGGCCTATAGATGACAGTGTCCGTGTTCACCTGAATGACAAAAATTATTGTGCTGCCCTAACACAGTATAACATAGGCTCCAGGTTTGACCAACCAATAACTAGGGCTATGAGTTCTTTGTTAGGCCAAACTATCACCCACCTAATGTGACATGGTTAAAATTCAAGATCGGGGTTTAAAATTTAATATATCATGGTATTTTGGGCTCCTCCTTTGTAAACAAAATAATTTCTAAATTTTCTACTTATGAGATTGAGGGTGTGTACACACACGCGTGTCCACTGACAGATACAATACTAAAAATATCACGGGAACACGAGAAACTGCTAAGAATACTCCATAAATAATTATTATTAAATATATCGTTGCTCATACTCATAATAAATTTCTCATATAATTATTTTAAATGTCCTTTTTTTACAAATGTTTATGAATTTATAATCATAAATATTATACTGTGTGATTATCATTGTTATACATTGTATTCTATATCTCCTTATATTTTAAAAGTCTATGTTATTACAATATTGGTTCTTTAACTTATAGACTAAAGACTAAATGAAATTCTTCAAATATTACAATGTTATACTTGTTAACATATCGTTATATTGTTACAATTATTATTATTACTATTATTATTATTATTATTATTATTATTATCAAACTCAGTACTATTATTTATTAGTATTAGTATTACTATTATGATAATAATTATTATTGTCATCACAGTGTCATAAATATATAAATATTATTTTATTATAAAGATATAAATATTATTTTATTAAATAGCTCTATAATGTATTTCTATATATAAATACATTATTATTTGTTTGATAACATTTCATTGATTTGATTGTTTTGTTTGGTTGGTTGGTTTTTCGGTTGGTGATGGATGAAATATAGACACTATTGGTACTATCATATATACATCCATAATTCATAATTAATGCAATAATTGATGATTTTTTTTGTATCAAGGAATGCAATAATCATTGATTTTTTTTTTTATTTATTTTTTTTTGCATCAAGGAATCGGTGGCGGCAACTACAACGTTTGCATCACGGCCTCCAACAGCGCAGGTGAAAGTCCAATTAACTGCCAACCAGTGAATTTAACAACACAAATGGAATTGAGTTCAACAAAACCACATGAAGGTATATCTAATTATAATATAAATCTGTGATAAATAATAAATGATATATGCCTAATATGATTTATATTGTTCTATCCGTCTGTTATATCTATACGTAACGATGCTTTTGGCGCATCCACTATTTAAATTTATATTAAATACTTATACCAAATAATGCATATTTATAAAGTATAAAGCAATAAACAAAGTCACACGACCACAAAAGGTCAAAAGGTAAAAAAAAAAATCAAACTCACTGAAGGTTGCCATTGTTGGAAATCTCTCAAATATTTGCGACTGTGTAGTAGTCCATATATTTTCCAGTAAGTGTCTAATTATGGCATGTTAAAAAAACAAAACAAAAAACAAAACCTTTAGTAGATGTTGGCCCATTATTGTCCGGGAATATAAACAATCAGTCAACCAACCAACTAACTTGACAGTTTTCATAGTCCACAATAACTTTAATATAACTTTTAACAGTTCTGAACTTCTAAAGGATCAGAAAAAACTTTGAATGACGTGCAGAACCAACAATAAATAAGAACATAAACTAATTGTCCTCAGCCAGGAGGAAATTAGCCTACTTGCCCTAATTGGATATTTGCTGGGCAATAATTATGGGAAACAGCTCAGTTTCTGCTATTATAAATTACTCAACCAAAGCTTCAAAGTATGTAATAGTCTAATTAAGTCAAGTAAACAAGTATTGCCTCCTTCAACTCTTTTGCATAAAGTAAAATAAATGTTATTTTAGACCAGAACGTCTTGAGTTATGATAGTTTGATTCTACTTTTGGTTTCTTACTGTATTACATAATATTTGTGACCCAAGCTCACAAACAGGCTGTAAACTCGCACAGCACTGTATTGAGAAACAAGCCTCAATAGCCAGAACATGCCATAAAATATGAATTTCGTGTAAATTGGGTTTTTGTGTAATAAATAAAATATAATTATTAATCTTCCTCTTCCTGAAGTTTGAGTTTAAAATTCAAACTGTAAAAGGCAAAATTAAGCGATTTTCAAATGGGAGTTAGTAAAAATGAATAGGAAATTGCAAAAAATAAAAGCATTTTTCTCAAAACTTGATTTAAGAAAGTTGAGAAGATGACAATTATTCAAACGGTCATAAATTTGCTTCCAGACACCCGATTGAGTTCATTTAACTGTCATTTTAAAGTAAATGATATGTTCTATGCCATTATAACAAAAAATAATTTTGGCTTGAGGACGAGTGAGCTTGGGTCACATTTGCAGTTCCAATAAATTGTCCTTTTGTCCTTACTCATTACTAAGTACGATATAGGCCTATTTACTTGTAAAATTAAAAAAGTTAGCCCAAATAGAGGCTCTTGACACGTTACCGATACACTTAATAATAAAGTTATTCCACAGAATTGAAAAACTTACTTACAAAAGAAAACAATAATAAAAATTTAATAAGAAATGGGAATGCATAAATTATTATAATACAAATAAAATCACTGCACTGTAGGAGCGGCGTGGGGTTCTGAGCCTGGACCCCTACGCGATTTTGTCCCGCGTTGGGAGTCCAAACCACAACCAATGCGCCAACCACTTCTACTATTAATAAAGGCTGGACATTTTAAGGTGTCATTGCACTATGTTTTATCTTAATATTATCACAGGAATATATTTCCATAAAATATGGATTCATAAACACATAAGCAACCACACTCTATTTTTCTCGCATACTTTCTTTCTTAATGTGTTTTTTTCCTTCGCAGAACCGAAGCTAATACGATTGTGAGTTTCCTACCTATCAGGCCCATTTACATGCGACCAGACCTCTGATTGACGCACTGCGCGTCATAAACTTCAGTGGTGGTCCTTTCCTATCATTTGAATTTATTTCTACCCAGAGTCATTGGAAAGTCCGCTGTACCCATATAAACAGCGCAAGAACCTCTTAAATTTATAGTAGGATACAGTATTACGTTTAATATTACACCTGCACATGATGGCCTAGTTGACGGCGGTTGTGCAGTAGCAGATAGATTACTGTATTACATTTATAGATATTCATAAATGCTGCATGCTTTGATACCAGGAAATTATGAGGTACATTTTCAAAAAAAAAAGAATATGCGGAAATGATACGGTGCAGTTCTGAGCCACATTAAATTGCTGTTTGAAAGAACCGCTGAGAAACATTTCTTTTTAGCACGCCATTAGATGACCGAAAATGTAAAAACTAAATTATAAAATACTTGTTACTACATCTCAAATACAACGAATTACATATTTTATTTTAAATTAATTTATCAAAGTATATAAAAATAGGCATGTTTACTACGAACCACTATTTCCAAAAATATAAGACATGCAGTG
>NW_022724029.1:199302-203454 GCF_011630105.1 Anneissia japonica
GGGTTAGAGCCCGTTGGGGGTTCTGGTGGCGAATCCACGTGGCGCTCCGACGATCTGAGCATTTTAAATCATGTTATGCTACCAACAATCGCAACAGATAATTTAAAATAAAAGTAGGCGTAATAAGCGTAGAAGAGAATCACTAATGGGCACTACCTCAAAAGTAGGCTACTGTAGAAGTACAGAAATAATATTTCAGCTACTTACCGCAGTTTTGTTTTGCTGATGCAGACAAATATGGGCATGCCTATAATATAGAACGACTAGGAAATAGACGTGCTATCGAAATTTCAGAAGAGCAAATGTTGTATAGATATCGTGTTTTCTTTCCTCTATGTCGTATGTAAACCTGGATATAAGCTTTTTTTTTTTAAGTTTTTACAATGTCTCTTTAGGCTTCATCAGTACTGTATTGCGAATGCATCAAGAGTCAATTAGTCAATTGATTGAATAACGCTTTTGTATTATCGACACACCTTTATAGTGAAACATTACAACGACTAGACAATAATTAATTGATATAGAAAAAACATGAAATTAAAAAAAACACAATTATTCTCTGCTTTAAAAAGTAGAATGAACATAACCTGATAATAAAAAAAAAAATCAATGGGAAAACTAGGAGGAAAAATACATCGAAAAAATGGGGGAAATAGCCCGGGGGGTGGGCGTGAAAAAATCTCAAGGTGGAAACAAAATCCGTGGGGAAAATTAGTAGGTGGCAAGTAGCCACCGCCATAATTCTATTATCTGTAAAGTAAAGCCTCAAACCACCTCGAATTTTAGTCTACTAAGTTAACAAATTTTCCCAGGCTTTTTCAGATATAGCTAGAACCTGCTTAATCTGTTGCGTTTTCTGATAGCAGATTAACTTAAGACAAATTTGCATACACAGGTTTGCGTACAAGCCTAACATGCACATTTTCATCTTCTATACAATAGGAGCCATGTTCACACGCGTGATCTTTCCTTACAATTGAAAATAAAAATTCAAAAGTAAATAGGCATTTTGAAACCGAAGACAAAAACTGTTTCTCCCAAAGTACAGAAATTTCTCTTTGGATAAAGTTGAAACAAATTCTTTTTTACTTAAAATAATTAATTAAAATTAATCAAGAAACATTAGAAAATTCAAGATTAAATACATTAAAAATAATAACCTTCTATTCTTTTGACATTTGCTAATTATATATAGGCCTATTTTTTTTTTAAATAGGTAATTGCATTTTTGTCTTATAATTTATAAATTATTTTACAAATTAATGATATGATATAATTTGATTATTTGTTTTAATTTTAATTTTTCACATGGGCCAGATTTAATATCTAAATTTGGCCCGCGGTCAGCCTATTAAGAACCATAGTCCTTCACTTTTCGACTCCTTAGGAGGTCGGCTTTACCCACCATATTAAGCAGAACCATGCTGATCAATTTTAGTAACGCGTCAGTGAATTAAGTACTCAATTCACGTAAATACTGTACTTACCTGACTGTGTGTGTGTTTGATGCTAACTGACAACGTAGTTAGGCCCTACATAATCAACGGTTGGTTGTGACAATAAATACACCCCAGCTTTACACAAAAAGTTAAAAAAACGTTTTGAATTGGTTTTAGTTTGGGTTTCGTTTTTGTGAAACGTTTTCAAAACGTTTTTAAAACGTGCAAGTTCAATAATTCTGCTTTCTGATAAGAGACTTTTGCACCAAAACGTTAAAAAAAACGTTAGAAAAACATACGCAAACAACTTAGAAACAGAAATAATAGAACGAAATCACAACGTTCTGTAAACGTTATATCACAAACAACTTTTCACCAATTTTCACAAAAATTGTTATCGTTTTTATAAAACGTTTTAAAAACGATTTTAAAACGTCGCTGTGTAAACCTTGCCTTTTGATTGTAGATTATTTGCACCAAAACGTTAAAAAAACATTCAAAAAACGCACGCAAATAAACTTACAAACAGGTGCATAAAATAGAACGAAATCACAACGTTTACACAACGTTATATATCACAACCAAATTTTCACCAACTTTCATCAAAAATGTTATCGTTTTTATAAAACGTTTTAAAAACGATTTTAAAACGTCGCTCTGTAATATTGCCTTTTGTTTGCAGATTTAATGCACCATAACGATATAAAAACGTTATAATAACGTACGCAAAGACTCCTCAACAAATGTATAATTAGAACGAAATCACAACGTTCACACACGTTATATCAAAACCAAATTTTCACCAATTGTCAGAGAAATTGTTATCGTTTTTATAAATCGGGCCCCCCCACCCACTTTTTTTGCAAAAAATAATGTCTGGAGATTTTTGTGTGACCGGAAAAAAATTCTAGACCTACCTTTTCAGGACCCGTGAGCTGATTTTTTTTTTTTTTGTTACAATCAGGAAATTAGAATTTTGAAGAACATAAAAGTCATTAAAACACACTTCAAATGTCAGGAAAGCTCATTCCCGCTATCTACGAATTAAAATTTTCCCGGGGGAGAACCCCCGGATCACCCTTTCTTTTGGGATTTATCGATTCATGGAAAAAAAAGAATACGCATGCAACTACTCATTTATTTATGTAGGCCTATGTATACACACATAAAATAAAAAATGAGAAACATTTACCTGACCATTTTCAGGAGGTTAAAACCTTGAATTTTGAAGAACTTAAAAATTCATTTAAAAGACATTTCAGAATTCAGGGAAGGTCATTTCCCGCATTCTAGAAATCGAAATTTTCCCGGGGGAACCCGGACCCCTTGTTTCTTTGGGGTTCAGTGGTTCTATTGAATCATTTTTAAGAGGGGGAAAACCTTGATTTTTTAAGAAATTAGAAGTAATTAAAAAACACCTTATAAGTCGGGAAAGCTCATTTCCGCTTCTAGGAATCTTTCTTTTTGGGAAAAAATTACCTGAAAGTTTTCAAGAGAGGAAACCTTGAATTTTGTAGAACTTAAATTAAAATCGCTATAAGATATTTCAGAAGTCGGGAAAGCTCATTTCCCACCATTTAGAAATTAACATTTTCCCGGGAAGAACCCGAACTTCCCTTTTCTGTTTGGATTCATTGATTCATTATAATAATTTTCAAGAGGGGAAAACCTTGAATTTTGAAGAACTTAAAAGTAGTTAAAAGACACCTCAGAATTCAGGAAAGCTCATTTCCCGCCTTCTAGGAATCAAAATTTTGTGTAGAACCCCCGGACTCCCCTTTCTTTTTGGGAATTATAGGTTCATGGAAAAAAATCGTATGCAAATACTCATTATTTTTAATGTACTATATGTATACACACATAAGGCCTGTCTACTGTAATAACAATGGGATAAATTTACCTGACCGTTTTCAAGAGGGGAAAACCTCGAATTTTAAAGAACGTAAAAGTAATTAAGACACCTCAGAAGTCGGGAAAACTCATTTCCCGCCTTCTAGGAATTAAAATTTTCTCGCGGGAGAACCCCGACCCCCTATCTTTTTGGGATTTATCGATTCATGAAAAAAAAAAAATTCGTATCCAACTACACATATTTTTTTTTTTTTTTGTATTTATACACACATAAAGCCTATTTACTGTAATAACAAGTGGAAAATTTACCTGACCGTTTTCAAGAGAGAAAACCTTGAATTTTAAAGAACTTAAAAGTAATTAAAATACACCTCAGAAGTCGGGAAAACTCATTTCCCGCCTTCTAGGAATCAAAATTTTCACAGGGGAAAACCCCCCGGACTCCCCTTTCTTTTTTGGATTTATGGAATCATGGAAAAAAATCGTAAGCAACTACTCAACTTTTTTTTATGTATGTATACACACATAAGAAGGCCTGTCTACTGTAATAACAATGGGATAAATATACCTGACCGTTTTCAAAAGGGGAAAACCTTGAATTTTAAAGAACTTAAAAGTAATTAAAAGACACCTCAGAAGTCGAGAAAACTCATTTCCCGCCTTCTAAGAATCACAATTTTCCCGGGGCAGAACCCCCGGACCCCCGTTCCTTTTGGGATTTGTGGATTCATAGAAAGAATCCTATGCAACTACTCATTTTTTTTTTATGTATGTATACACACATAAGGCCTATCTAGTGTAATAACAGGGATAAATTTACCTGACTGTTTTCAAGAGGGGAAAACTTTGAATATTGAAGAAC
>NW_022724030.1:0-833 GCF_011630105.1 Anneissia japonica
ATCAACTGCCCTAGCCCGTGTGAAAACTTTCTGTAATCCTCTTGACTTTAAAAATTTATTACTTTAACGAAACTGATTAGAAAGTAAAGAAATGTAAGCACCAGTGTCAATTAAAGCACTGACTTCGTGACCCTCAACATATAATTGTATGTGTGAGTTAAATCCCTTAGGAACACTAAAAACCTCATCTGAATTATTTACAACTTCGTCATCTACTGATGACAACTGGGGGGATATATCACTAGTATTTTCACTTTCAGAAGCCGAAAATTGACCCGCATTTTCAGCTGACGTTAGTTTCCCGAACCAGAATATTTTGTGTTAAATGAGACACGTTTGGGGCTTTGTGTTCTGCAGTATGGACTATTTCGTCTGTTACGCATGTCGGCATGTTCATATCTATCCCGCCGATATTCGGGTGTCCTATCTCGGTTACGGGAGTCCGAGCGATCATATCTACCTCGACGATAGTCGGGTGTCCTATCCCTACGCCAATAGGAGGAACGGTTCCGATAATAATCAATACTAGGGGACCTGCTATGACGGTATCTGTCGGGGGTTGCATCCCTGGTACGAGGCCTTCCACGGTCACTACTGGTATCCCTATCCAGTTTGCTCTGTAAGGTAGAAACCATATTCGTTAAATCAACCACAATGGATTTCAAATCAGATACCTCTGATTTTATGGCATCATTCGCTGTCGCTAATGCATCGATATTACTATTAGATTTAACGTGCAAACCTTCCATTTGACTAGTTAGGGAATTTACACCATCCAGCTGATTGGGGTGGGTAGGGAAATTGGAATCACTTGTAAGCAATAACTGGTGAGC
>NW_022724031.1:0-1170 GCF_011630105.1 Anneissia japonica
AGATGAGCAGGATCATTGACACTTCTTGTAAACTCAGAGAACATGATAAAGAGAAGAAAAAGAAATAAAAGAAACAGAATTAGGGCTAGACAAAGACGAGGAAAGTGGCAAACACACTGTCCAGGGGTGCTCTCATCTGTTCAGGGAAAAAATATCCTTATTTTGAAATTGACAAGGAATGAAATTTAAATTTAAATCACGATAAAGACAGTCAAGACTGATTGTAATATAGGCTTACTAAAAAAGAATCACATGATATGCTTTAAATAAATAATATGTAAATAAATAAATAAACAAACATAGAGGGGCGCCTAATAAAATTAGGAGGGACACTTATTCAAACGGGGTGTGTTAATATAGTTCACGAGAGGGGTGCTTATTAAAACGGGGCGCTTATTCACGTGAGTACGGGACATAGTATTTTATTAAGAGCTTTGAAGTTTATTTACAGGTAGGTACTGATACAGTAATTGGTATTTGTATAACGCCTTTTCTTTGTGGTTATGAAAACATCTATTATAACAATTAAACACAAAAAAGAACGTACAGAAAAGTGACAGACAATCAAGTACCTCTATTGAGTGCACGTGTAAAAGGATTAAGATATAAGATAAGAAAAGAAGAACCTTAATTAATCCCGTTTGGGAAATTCTTTACTCGCATTGACAAATTTACATGAAAATACAATGCAATAAAGCTTATATTATAGAATTTGAAATATCTCTTGTCAATTGCATGATTATTTTAAAGTTTAAAGGTATAACAATTGAATGAAAAACCTCCGAAATCGTTCGTTGTAATGAGGTATAATGAAATATACAAACATGAGAGACGTGTCGTACCAGCAGGGATACATTGGTAAAAAGAAAACACATATTTTTAAAGCTCAGTTGTAACCTGTGTGTGACGCGCGCACACATTATAATTCGCGCACCTTGGTCATAGTCCTGCATTTATATAGTGCATACTACACAATATCTCTATAGGCCTATATATTCAGTGTCAAAGACAATAATTAACGAAAGCAAACAGACTAAAAATAAGAATAGATTAGAATTGTGAGAAAAAAATGTGATGTAAGCCAGGATTTAGAAAAGACAACAGGTAGAAAAGACCTTACAAATTTAGAGACTTTATTCCACAACTTTGATGCAGCAACAGAGAAGGATT
>NW_022724032.1:0-2891 GCF_011630105.1 Anneissia japonica
ATAACACCAATGCGTTTAGAGATGTTACCAGTTAATTTTTCAATATGTTCAGACCAAGTCAATTTGGCACAGATGCCTCAATGTAAAAATCAAATATATTCACCCATGTAAGGTCCTGCATTCAACTAGTGGACCTTTACACGATCATCCGATCAAACTAAAAATTCTGGCAGTGTATCCTATAAATAGCGTTGTAATTACATTGTCTTTACTTTCAGGGAGCAAAACAAGTATGCTGGCTTCAATTGCTGAATCAACAGCAGATGTTTCAGAACACAGCAAAGGCTCATCACTGAGGGAGAAAACAAACAGAACGGAGGATGCACAAATTATACTTCAAGTAAAAAATAAATTATTGACATTATTTCTTGGCTCATGTAATTTTTGCTCTAAAATCAGGGATGAAATAAGAGGATTTTTCTGGTTTTGGTGTCATATAATTAGTCCCAAAACATTATTTTACTATCTAAACTTAAGCTATGACATCATTAAGCTATGACATCATTCCTCAACAGTCATCTGAATGCCCTCATGTTAATGAACTACAAAATTTTGTTCTCTTCTTTTAGTCAGAATCACTGAAGTCAAATTTGTTTGTTATGGAGCGTGTAATCACTCTCAACATCTTTCAGCCAAAGCAAGCAGCATATAGAGGGCTCCCTATCATTGTTGGTATGTGTTTTTAACATCAATTCATTTTAATGTAACATGAATTCATTGTTATCATGGTAATGATAACCAAAGTTTGAATTTATATAAATTATTAGATACGCATCGAGAACCATCTGCAGAAGAGGGGTCAGCAAACAATATGCATCTTACTCAACTTGGTCCAAATCTTGACCGTCTGTGGGCATTCTCATGTAATCTCACAAAGGGTCGTAATGTCAGCTGTGTCTCATGGAATAAGGTTAATCATGTGAGTATGCTTCACCTATCAATAACTAATAATAGTGTGTTAATTATAATGTGAGTATTGTTTCTTATTCAACAATACTGTACTATGTATCTAATTTATTTATTTATTTATTCATAAAGTGTGTTAATTATCAAGTTTGTTTCTTATTTAGCAATGTATTCCAAGTGTCTAGTTAATTTATTTATAACATAAAGTTCTTAATTATATTTTTTATTTATATATTATTTTTGCTTTTGTTATTATTGTTATTGTTATAATTATTATTATTATTGTTGATGGTGTTGCTGTATTTAGTATAATTTGTAATGCACCTGAGATATTTAATTTATTAATGGATTTTTTTAAATTATTATTTTTAGGATTTGCTAGCTGCAGGCTACGGTCAGTTTGGATTCTCTGACCAGAAAGGTGGCCTAGTTTGTTGCTGGTCATTAAAAAATCCAGAGGTCAGTATTAAGTAAATTGCTTGCATATTAATCTTGATAAGATGCAGGGGTTTGAGGTAGAAAGAAAATATAATTCAAAAATTTATGTTTTATTATATTTATTTTATTAAATAGAGAGCCAAAAATATGAAAAAAATATAATAAAGAAGCAGAAAATTAATTGGTTGGCAAAAAAAAATTATAATTTTAAAAATCTGCATATTTTCAACATTTTAAAATTATATGCAAGCTTCATATGAAACACCTTAAATACAATATCAAACAAACACTGTCGTACTCAATTAGATTAAGTAATATGTGGCAAAGACAAGCCAAACCAGTCACTCGTCGCAAATCGTGTTTAAGAGAAAATGGCCAAAACATGCTGGGAATGATAAATTTTTAAAAATCTATTTTAATGCACTAAAATAACCTTATTTATCTATACATCATGTTATGCTGTTATTTTCCCCATTTTCAATGATAAAACAACACTTTTTAAGGATTTGGTGATGGTTTCTGCATGAGAAATGCCCAAAATCATAAACTTTGAAGGCTGATTGGTGATCCGCTACACTAGCGGATCACCTATTGTTATTGTACGAGATCTTTTTTTTTTTATTCTACATTCTGACAAATAACTGTTCACACGATATCTCCAATTTGCCGAGAGCTACGCACAAAACGACTACAACAAAACATTTGGCTTGGCCTGGAATAGTGACAATAAGCTTTGCAAGGTTACCAGAAACGTGTGACGTCATCTACGCGCATTTTTGTGTTTTTTACGCAATTGATTATATCCTGTCAGCCTAACCAATTGACATTTCGAAATCGTATTACGTGAGCATTAACTTCGAGTGAAGGTTGATTGTAATGTACACTCATTTTGCGCGTGCGCTTCATAACGCCCGCGTACGCATGCGTCAAAATTTCAAAATGGTCAAAATCAATTTTTGACTAAATTAGAGCACGTTTTAAGCCATTTTGAGCATTTCAACATTTTTAAAATTTTCGGCACCGCGTGCGCATTTTTACACGCGCTTCACGTACAGAAGTTAAAAATATTGTTTTTTTAAATGTTTCAGGTCCCTGACACTGTATTCACAAATTTCCAATATTTTTTGGTCATTTAGGGTCAATAGCAATGCCGTACGCGCGCATGGAACATAAAAGCACATGTGCGCGTTTTTTTCGACATATAGCAAAAATAGGCCATAAACATGCCTATTTTCAATCAATTATAGCTCCTTAGAATGAAAGGTGACCCCCAATTTCTATTACATATTCTGAAAGCACATGAGTTGTACATATGATTTTATAGGTCATAATGGCTGATCGGACATTATGACGTCATCATATTGCCATCTGAATTCAACAAACTGAATATTATCGATGTCGTCATTTAAAAAAAATGCGCATTTGAGCGTATCTCGCTTATTCTTGGTCGATTTTCTTCCAACTTTGAGTATGTTATAGCTCAGTCAATTCTCTTACATACACGTACACTTTTTCACATTTCGATGACGTCATCATGGTCAAAATAT
>NW_022724033.1:0-2216 GCF_011630105.1 Anneissia japonica
TTTGTATATTATTTTAGAAAAAAAAAAACACATCGCACAGTAATAAATAACTGTGTCAATTGTCTTGCTTGTCCTGGGTTTGAAGATGGGTTTGGAATGTCTGAAATTTAATTTAATATTTGATTACTGGTAGATTAAATATCTATACATTAATGGGAAAAAATGAAATTATAGCCTATAATTATTATTTTGCAGACATTTCACTCGAAAACATATTAAGTAGATATAGAGTAGATATTATTATGCAAATAGCCAATTTCTGAAAAACAAAATAGACATACAAAACAGAGACCCAAAATGGTTTCAAGTGGGTTTCGGATAGCGTTTCTAGCTATCTAGGGGTTGAAATGTCTGCAGTATTCATTGTGCACACACCACTCTAACCTAGTCTATGTAGGCCTAGTACTAGGCCTATACTATAGCCTAGGCCCTAGGCTATGTTTGACATCTCTCTGATGGGATATGACCGGTTGAGCCGCCGACAAGTTGAGCCGCCGGTCATTTCTATGGAACACCAAGCGTGTCTCTCAGTGAATGTAGTCAGCTTGCCCCGGATACCACCAGCTACATATTCTTCCCACAGTCTTGTCAGTCGTTGATTTGTTCATATTGCCGTTCGTGATGTATAAGTTGTGTAATTGAAAGTTAGAATTTTTAATTTTATGTACTACATTTTTATAAAAATAAATGAAGTTGTATAATTGCAAAATCGTATTTTGCAATTATATATACGCCGCAATTAACGCACTACATTCACTGAAAGACGCGCTTGGCATTCCATAACATAGAAATGACCGGCGGCTCAACCAGTCATAATCCTCTCTGATATGGCATGCTAGAAAAATGTCAGCAGTAGGACCAGGCCAAGCCCCCTCTAGCTAGGCCTATCCTAATAATATATAGGCCTACTCTCTACACATACAGTGGGTACTAGCAGTAACTTCTCTGAACATCAAGTCTACTAGCCTACTACTTTTCTAGGCCTAGGCCGGCCCTGGCCTGTTCACCGGTAGAGTAAGGCTTGGCCTCCTAGGCCTAAATAAATTGGCCTTCCGCTTGCCTAGTAAATGGACAGAAAATGCAACAACGGTGAAAAAATAAAAGTGAATTTGTATAGTAGCGAATGTTCAAACAAATGTTCCTACTTTAATCTATAATCTTCAGTGCTTTTATCTCAAATTTCTGCGTTCACACGACGAAACAAAAAGCGACAAATTAGAGAGCTGTCACACTGTTGCTGAGCTGAGAGACCTAGCCTAAAAAATTAAAAATGCATTATTGTTTTTTAGGTAGACGGCCAGTGGAAGGTAGGCTAATGTATCGAAGATCCAATCCGGGGGCGCACTAGAAGTAAATATTTGTCGCCCCCTACGTTTGTATTTAACTTGACATTTCTTCTTCTTGCAATATGGTACCGTGAAATATAAAATATTATTTGGTATACGAATCGGAACTTCGGTCATGTTCCAATAAATAATACAGTATGATAAAAATTACATAGAATTACATTGGAATACATTAAAATGTTACAAAGTAATCCTTATATATACATAAATTTACTTTACCATCTGTAATTGGAGATCTGTGAACCACGATGTCAAGGTCAAGGTTACTTCCCTTATCGCGATGTATTTCAAGCATCATGAGGCTATCCAAACGAGCATTTGTCATAACAGAACGCAAAATATTCTTAATTAGTCTCATTGAACTATTATTATTATTGTTATTATTATTATTATTATTTTGTTTTAAATTTTCTTTTTCAGTATATTTATGTCTATTTATTTACTATATTTTTAGTATTGTACTCTATGAACTAGTTTTCGAAATAAAGAGCATGAATGAAAAATGAATGAATGAATTATTATTATTATTATTATTATTATTATTATTATTATTATTATTATTATTATTATTATTATTATTATTATTATTATTATTATTATTATTATTATTATTATTATTATTATTATTATTATTATTGGTGCCACCTCAATAATCTGCTGTATTATCCCTTGCTTTGCCATTTTCGATAGGTGAATAGGCCCTAATTGTAACTTAAGAGCACTGGTGAATATTTATTACTTCGTAATTTGCATAACGACTTATTTATAAACCATGCTTCCTACGATGTCATTAATTATATACAAAGGCACTCGACTTCAACGGTTATTTATATATAATTGGAAGTAAAAACCATTATTTAGATATAATGA
>NW_022724034.1:0-508 GCF_011630105.1 Anneissia japonica
CGTCCTCAGTGACGAGTTCAAATCTAGTTTATTCTTCTTTCTTTCTCCCCTTTTCTGTTCGCACGCTATCTCAAAAACTGCCACGACTTACCGCACAATCAATGTCAACGGACATTTGGCTTGGTCTGGAATAGTCATGGTAAGCTTTTCAACGCGCTCAGTCATGCGTGACGTCATCTACGCGCAATTTTGCGTTTTTACATTATCGATAATATCAGCCTAACCAATTGCCATTTCGAAATCGTATTAAGTGAACATTAACTTTGGGTTAATGTTGAATGTACTGTACCCTAATTTTACGCGTGCGCTTTGCTACGCGCGCGTACACGTGCGTCAAAATTTCAAAATGCTCAATATCACTTTTTGACTAAATTAGAGCACGTCTTAGGCCATTTTTAGCATTTCAAATTTTTTTGAAATTTTCCACTACGCGCGCGCATTTCTATGTGCGCAGCACGTACGGAAGCTAGAAATTACGTTATTTTACATATTTTGGGTTCCTGACATT
>NW_022724035.1:0-1237 GCF_011630105.1 Anneissia japonica
GATTCCGATCACCCACGGTAGTATGATCAGGGAGTTGTTATTCTAATAACAACTCCCTGATCATACCTGCTGACCATAGGCGTAGATCCCGGGGGGATAGGGGATATTTTGACTATGTATGGGATAAAATGGAGCTTTACACACTTCAAAAGACTGTCACAGAAATAATTTGCACTGTCTTATGCGCTTACAAAGAGGAAAATTAGCATAATGTATTAATGTTGATAACAAAATTATTTTATCTGGTAATAATCTAATCTCTTCTTTCCTTAGATGTTAGAGTGCTTGCAAAGAGAGCCACATTTTACACAGAAGGGTGTGTACGACATCAGTAATGTTATGTCAATTCCAAGAATGTTTAAGGTTATATCGGTTGATGAGGAATTGATTGATAAGCCTATAATAGCAAATTGCATAAATTTATTTTGCAAAAACAAGGCTCCCAGCTTCAGAGGTGGTGAGGGCACATCCCCTGTCCGCACAAGGGCACACATTGGCGCTAACACCAGGCGCGTAACAGGGGTCTTGGGTCAGAGTGGGTATTTATTTTCCCGGTTAGTAATTTACAATACCCACCCCACCCCACCCCACTCCCCATATAGAAAACAATACGACATAGGGCTTATCTTATTTATAATAGGCCACACACGTGTGTTTGAAACTAAATATAAGCATTTTCATCATGGTTTTATTTATTACAAACATATTCTTTAACCATCAATACACACTGAGGCCCTTCTTTTAGGTTAAAACGATCTATCTTAAATTTGTCTTTCTTGAGTTTGGGACTATTATGTGTTTAAATAACTTAAAAGGATAAACCTAAAAAAGCCCTAAAAAATGCCGCGCGAAGCGCTCAAAATATGTTTGTGTTTTTAATTCTAATTTCGTCGGAATTGATGAAAACTAAATAAAATCTGCAATTTATAGAGGAAATTGGCCTACCGTAACAAGAAATGCGCGCAAAGAATTTGAGAATTTTAGGCACTTTCAGAGGATGCATTTGTCAAGGGGTGGGGAAAGATTTTCCAAAGATAGATATCTGTCTCTTATACATTTCCCCTTGTCCCCCAGTGGTTACGCCATCGGGCAGCATAGATCAAAGGAGTTATGACAGTTTTTGAAGTGGAGAAGGGGTTGCAGGGTGTTGTGAGTCTGGTCATTATGATATCTTTCTTTTTCTTTCCTTTTCTTTTCCTCTTCTTTCTCTTTCCCTCCCTCTCCCCTCTTTCTTTTC
>NW_022724036.1:0-2260 GCF_011630105.1 Anneissia japonica
TTCGTCGAGAAAATGGTAATATTTTATGAGAAATAGTCTGTATTTCTCTTTTTTTTAATTCTTTTCCGTAAAACTAAAATTCATGCCAATATTTGTTCATGATTTATAATAATTGGAGTAATGCAAATGCATATTTTCTAAAAAAAAGTCAGTTTTTAGTGAAATTTTGCCGGGAATGGGGCTTTAAGAACTGTCAAATTGTTTCGGATATTACAACCAAAAATCTGTAAAATGTTATTTAGTGCACTAATAATAAAATAATGCGATTTATTCACTTTCGTATTTTAAAACATGAATTAATATAAATTTATACGTTTTGTTTATTTATATCACATTATTACGTGTACTTCCTTCAATATGTTAACGTGGTCTGCACAAGTTCCTTTCCTTTCGATAGCCTAATGCTTATGGTGATCGTATAAGGCCTACGTAACTTGTTTGAAAAAAAAAAACGAAACAAGAATTGTTACGAGGAGAATCTGATGGTGGTAAAGCCTTCATACTTCATTGAGTCACCGTGATGAACGATTGTTTGCGTTCGAACTGCTGCCAAGAAACGATAACTTCATGTTTTCGTTGAGTTGCAAAGACGTGTGTGTATTTTATAGGCCTAGTAGACAAATAGATTATAACTAAAGACACTTGGTTTGGTTGAATATATTTCAATCACTACTTCTCATCGGCGCCCACAGAGTTTAATTTGTTTACTATACAGTACCGGTATTTGATTTTCGTTTACATTACCATGTTTGCGGATGCAAAACAAATCAGAAATATCAATATAAAAAAAGCAGAATTTAAAATAGTTAACTGACCATGATATATATTTTAAAAATCAATTGCACATAAAGTAACAGATTGGCATTTAAACAATATCTGATGGTGAGACTATTCGTGATTGTTTGTAGCTTATAAACGTTCGTGGTTTTTGTATGCTGAGCTTTGAGACGTTTCCGAGATGAAGGCATTGACTTATCTATACCTTCCGATTAAAAGCGTCAGCACTGGACACTGGTGAGATGCGAGACACAATGAATGATTGGCGATGCGTAGCAATATATACATATATATATATATATAATATATATATATGTATATATATAATTTATTTTTATTTATTTACTGTATTTGAAACCACAAATAGCTGCTTGACTATAATACTATATGTATATTTGCCTATACAGCACCACCATCACTTTATATATTATATATATAGTCCTATATATATGCTTCGTTTAACTTATATAAATACACAAGGACATGTATTAAGCCTATCACAACACTTTGAAAATTTACGATAATATTAATACATATTCCTATAAAATACAAATTATTCATTTGATCAACATTAAATAAAAATACCATTTAAAATCATAATTATTTAAAGGCTGGACATAACAGGATGTTGCGACATTCAAGTTCAACTGGAATACTTCCGAAATCAATAACATGTTTATAGGAAGTCATTAGGTAACAACAAGGTTTCAACAAGGTCTCTTTCCTCATTTTTTTTAAATCAATTTTTTGTTTTACGATTGTTATCTACAGCTTGGTATTAAGTGCTGGTAACTTCATCAGTTTATCAGTATCAGAGGCCAATACATCTTTAAGTAGTAGTGGTGTTGCATCCTATGTATACGCAAAAATATCCACCACTTAAGCTCCATGCCTCTCCTATCAACCCCCTCCCCAAGACAAGACGAGATAGGTGTGAGTGTGCTAATGAATACACCTTTGGCTTCTGATAAGTGTGTTTTAAGTAATCACAACCAATTTTGGAAAACATAAGAATTGGCTCAAATAATCTACGTATATTAATTAATTAATTAATTAAATTTACTTTTGGCTTAGTATAAAAAAAGCTATCTAATATTATATTAATTTCGTTACATTCACATTCACGTATAATTAATCATACGGTTTAATTCGTTGCGTTTATGTAATATGAAAAATTCCCTTATATTGACTCCTTCCCAACATTTCTGCGCTAAAAATAAATTAAATGTCTTATATTGTAGCCCCTCCACTTAGTGGCATTCAGACGGTCCTTTCTATTTTTTTCGTCCCTTCCTCTCTCTTGTCGGTACTTGAATTGCTTGATTTTAAAGTTTTAATGTTTTTAAATACGATAATCTTGTACCGTATAGAGTTTATATATAGGCCTATATATATGCCTATATATATGTATATATATATAATATAAATCATCAAAGGTACATATACAGTGTTAAATAATATATTTGTATACGCAAAAATGTAT
>NW_022724037.1:0-707 GCF_011630105.1 Anneissia japonica
AGAATGATCAGACGCCATTTTTATTAAATTTGAACGACCGTTTTGATGATTTGTTTTTTTACCGGTCAAGTACGACCGGAAAAAGCAAATCAGCCAATCACAGTTACTTAATGAAAATACACCATAACTGTAATTCAATCAACTGTGGCTGACCAATCATATAGCACTGATATTACGTAAACGCAAACAACCAATCGCTGTCTCTTATACACATCTAGATGTGTATAAGAGACAGGAAGAATTTGCAGTTAACTTGAAATGCATTCAAGTTAACTGCAAATTTTTTCGAATTAAGCCGAAATAGACATAATTGAAATAGATTTGCAGTTAACTTATAAATAAATTACACTTAACTCAAAAACAAAATTTTAATTGCAGTTAACTGCAATTGAATTCGAGTTAACTGTAATTGAATTAGAGTTGACTGTAATGCATTACACTTAACTGTAATGTATTGCATTTAAGTCGAATGTATTACAGTTAACTGTAATTGAATTACAGTTAACTGTAATGCATTCGACTTAACTGCAATTCAGAGGTAAATGATAAAACGGCTTGCCATAAGGTCGGGCGTTCGAAACTCTCGCTGTGCAAATCGTTTGAGTCCTTGGGCAAGGCACTTTATCTACGGTTGCCTCTCTCCAAGTGGGTATCTGGTAGGTTCCAACACAACTGCGCTGATTACTAGCCGCAATATGGAATAATAA
>NW_022724038.1:0-1107 GCF_011630105.1 Anneissia japonica
TGCCTTTTTAACCATACGGTCATGATAGATTACACCTACCGAAGGCTGCTTGATTCCAATGATGCGGGATGCAGACTTAACTACACGATTTAGGTACTTCTTCTCCTTCTCCGTGGTGTACCCATACCAGATAATAACAGAAAGATTTAGAACACTCTCTATCACTGATTTATAGAATTGACCCATCACAGGGGTACTAATCCCGAAAGACCTCAATCTACGTAGAAAATACAGTCACTGCTGTGCCTTTTTCACACACTGATGAACGTTTTCCCCCATTTGAAGTCATTTGTGATATATGTACCCACAAATTTGAAGGAATTAACTATTTCAACAGAATTCTGGATGATTAGTGGTTCTTATATATATATATATATTTGTTTTTCTTTTTTTTTTTTTTTAATTTATTTTGTATTTTGTTTACGTGATGAGATTGTTATTTACCGTATATACTCGAGTATAAGACGGGGCACAAAATACCAAATTACAATAAAAAAAACTGGTGGTCGTCTTATACAATATGCACAACATTCAAATTTTCAATTTTTTAAATCATGTTCTTCTTATGTGCAGATTGTCAGTAACACGCAAATTTACTACTGTACTGCAACGGAGCCACAAAATGTTAGTATGAATGAGAAAAATTTTAAATATGGAGAAATAAAAGAGTTTGATGAACATTTAAAAACCCATAAAATTGTATTGTTTGACAGATTAGCCTTGCATTTGGTTAAGTTTGTAGCCAGCTAGATGGAGTATCAAGACCACGAAAAGGAAGAGGGGGCATCATATACGCCCTACATAAAAAAAATCGTCCAAAAATCTTTTCAAACATGGGGATGTCTCATACGCAGGTCACTTTATACACAAGTTTCAACCATACACAGGTTGACATATGGAATCTTATCTATAGATAGCCACTCCAGACACACACCATCAACAATACCGAGGCCTCCGACACTTTATTATCCTTATTATTTTTTTATTACACTATTTTATATAGGCCTACAACAAACATTTTGAAATAGCATTACAGAAATTCAGAAACATTTTAATTTTCACAAATATTATTTACCTATCATTCTGTCTATCAATCAAGATTTGTCA
>NW_022724039.1:0-223 GCF_011630105.1 Anneissia japonica
AGGAGTAGTCGAACCTTTAGGTCTTTCAGAAATAGGTTGAAGTGAAGAATGTACAAGTGAGTCACAGATACTGGCATCACGACGATAGGCACATAGTGGAGGAAGCTAGAATATCTCACTAGTAGATGGATCAGTTTGGAGTATGTGGTAATTTTTCTTGATGACTCTAGCAACTTTGGTAGTGGTCGGGTGAAATGTCATAATAAGTGGAACTCTATCAGTG
>NW_022724039.1:244-715 GCF_011630105.1 Anneissia japonica
GAAGTAGCAGTGGGTTCTAGAGCGTCGGTTTGGGAGGTACCTGTAATACGACGAAGAGCCTGGTTGGTGACAGATGAGGGGTATCCTCTTTGATTGAAAAATGCCATCATCTCTACTGCTCAATTCGAGAAATCGTCGTCATCACTGCAAATTCTTCGTAGTCACAATAATTGAGAATATGGAATACCTTGTTTACATGCACTGGGGTGAGACGAATTATACGTTAAGTAGGTATGAGCGTCAGTTGGTTTATAGTGGATACTAGTAGAGATACTATTACCAGATATAGATAGTTCAATGTCAAGAAAAGCAACTTTGGTAGCAGAAATTTCGTGGGTGAACTTGATTGCCGGATGGTAGTCATTAACATAGGATAGGAAGTTAGTGAGTTCATCATAATGACACAAGGCTGTTCCCACGCAGTCATCAATGTAGCGCTTAAACATATCGGGTTTGGTACCATCATATGAA
>NW_022724040.1:0-587 GCF_011630105.1 Anneissia japonica
TAGACAATCTTCGCAAAAATTACTATTATTAAAAAATGTTTTAATTGAAGTGACGAGACTAAAGTAATTTTGGTGTAGTAAAAGATAAATTCTTTTCTCTTTAGGAGGGCCTTGGAAAATGAACGGTTTCATTACGTAAACACAACAATTTGATAATCGGGGAGGGAATTTTGGAATAGATTGATTTCGGTAACGCCGCAAGGGCCTATAGGAACATTAGCTGATTCATGAAGTTGTCGTGCTAGTTCGTCTTGCAAACAACGACCCCTTCTTATATTATCCCATTTAGTTTTATTATTAAGTTTGTCTTCATACCAAGACACTCCTGTAACTATAGCTCTCGCACAGCACATGTTATCGTCAACGTTTTTAATATTAATTACGCATCTCTTCTGAATAAGTGCATCAGCGAAAAGCATAGGTTTTTTCCCCCCACCAATTGGCATTCGAACATGTAGGACATTGAGAATCAGTCGATCATTAACAAAGATATCCAAATGGGATTGAAGAACATCCTCAATAGCCCGTACAATTACCAACTCTGTAATGTGATCTCGTCTACCGAAGGGGATGGAAATTGGGTTGTC
>NW_022724041.1:0-528 GCF_011630105.1 Anneissia japonica
GAAAAACTTCAAACTTTCAATGGAATAGTGTTTGTTTCAGGCTATCTCACCGTGCCTAACAAAAAGATTACATTTTGACTCAACTTTTTAACATTGTCACTTTTTGCACAAAAGTGCTTATCTCGCCGAGTTGAGCACTTAGTGCAAATTTTTAACTTTCCGCCATATTTCGAGTACTTTTCCGAAAAACTTCACCCTAACCCTAACTCTAACCCTAACCCTAACTCTAACCCTAACCCTAACTCTAACCCTAACCCTAACTCTAACCCTAACCCTAACTCTAACCCTAACCATAACCCTTACCCTAACCCTAACTCTAACCCTAACCCTAACCTAACAAAAAAAAATTACATTTTGACTCAACTTTTTAACATTGTCACTTTTTGCAAAAAAGTGCTTATCTCGCCGAGTTGAGCACTTCGTGCAAATTTCTTACTTTCCGCCATATTTCAAATACTTTTCTGAAAAACTTTAAACTTTCAATGGAATAGTGTTTGTTTCAGCCTATCTCACTTTGCCTAACCCTAA
>NW_022724042.1:0-951 GCF_011630105.1 Anneissia japonica
ATTTAGGCCAATTTATGAAAACTGAAGTTGAAATATACTATACTTTTATAGGTCATGTAAATGTTCCATTAAATTCGAAACTTTTTTTGGAGGAAAATATTAATATGTTTGATATTTTATGAGAGATAAATGTATTAGCTTCAAAAAAGAAAAGATTGCGCAGCCATAGTGATTGACAGTATGTAGTGCGCATTGAGAAAATAAGGTGCTCTCCATTTCGTCATGTTCAATTTTTTGGTAAACTATGCCTGCTGAAAATTTGATGGCGGGGAACACATGGGACTTCAAAGGCATCGCGCAAACGTTCTTTACGCGCTGCGGCAACTTTGATCTTGGTTCATTTGCATAGCGCTGCGTGCGCGTAGCTTTGCCGAGTGATCTCCTTCTCAATGGCTATGTTCAGACACAACGACTTACGCTAGCGTAACGTTAATCGAGTGATGTGAACTTGTGCGCGACGTAGCGAACGCCAGTATTATCACGCAATCACTGGCGTACGGTAATCCAGCAACAGACCCCAGATTAGCGTACGCCACTGATTTACGACAGTCACGCATCGGTGATTTTGAACTCAGCCAAGATTTGACCAATCAAAATAAACCTAGATGTAAACAGAAAATAAAATGCGCGAATTACGAATACGAATATTTCGCGCGAATACTTACGTCGCGTTCATTAATCTCTCAGTCTGGACATCTTGCTAGTTACGCCATGGATTAACGTACGCCCGGCGTTAGATACGCCTGGCGTATCTCACAGGTCTGAACGTAGCCAATAATACCTCCATGGTACAACCATGGAGGTATTATTGAGAAGGAGATCACTCGGCAACAGATCCCTTTGACGCGACAAACCTATGTGTTCCCCGCTTTTGGATCGCGCGCGTGCGTATTACCCTATAATTCACATTTTTTCGTTAGCAACAACTTGGCAACGACATGCATTTATACG
>NW_022724043.1:0-848 GCF_011630105.1 Anneissia japonica
TGCCCATGCACTCCCCAACCCCACCTATATTACAAATTCTTGCATCCGCCACTAATATATTATTTGTTTCGTCGTTAAAAGCATGATTGCAAACGATGACATCTAAATTCCCACAATTGAATTGCCGACTGGGACCAAGAATAGGGTCTCAGTTTCAGAGAGCCACAGGGCATCCGGCCCCATCGTTACACCACTGTAATAGTAATGCATTATGAAAATTTTGATATCAATAATTAATAAATTTAGAAGTATACAAAATTAATTACATTTCAAGATAGAGCGAGTGTGAGAAGTAGGGAGAGTGAAAGTATATTACTCACTTTCTTCACATAAATCTCCACTGAAACATGGTCTGCATGTGCATGATGCGGTACAGTTATCAAAATAAGGAACACACGTTCCCCCATTTTTGCAGCTTAAGTTTTGACAGAGATCAATAGCTGTTTAGTATAGAAATAATTTATGAAAACACACTGACAACTCATTAGTAATATTATATTATAATTAGGTGTTAATATATAAATTGCAGTGTATGGTTGTTCATAAACATGTGTGGTTTGTGGAAAGGCTTTCTTGAAAGAGAAAAAAACAATATCTGATTGTTGGAAACATCCTACTTTTTATAATTTATACTATTACCAAGAAAAAAGGTTACGGTAGGCCACACGTTCAGTCAAACACTATTGTTCAAGTAAAGGGCGATGAATTACGTTTGTACAATACGGTGAGATTTTAATAATTTATTTAAACGTGCTTAGAATGATAATAATGATATAATAGGTTGTTTCTGATATCTCATTTAGAAATGAATATATATATATATGTATATTTACATGTATATATATATA
>NW_022724044.1:0-678 GCF_011630105.1 Anneissia japonica
GATAGTAGGTTTCCAAGGGCCCAGTCAAAATTTACAATTTCAAATTTGAAAATTGATTTTATTACTGTATCTATATATTTATTTATTTATATCTTACCTTTTCAATAAGCATGGGGTACCTTGTGATACGCTGCATTGGTTTTATTAAGAAACTGCTCAATGGCATTCCTTTCGTCCTCTTGTCTCTAGCAATACCCTGGCAAACCAAAGCGAAATTTTACCCAATTATACGAAGAATAGATAATAA
The DNA here is from genome assembly GCF_011630105.1 of Anneissia japonica. Taxonomy (NCBI): domain Eukaryota; kingdom Metazoa; phylum Echinodermata; class Crinoidea; order Comatulida; family Comatulidae; genus Anneissia; species Anneissia japonica. Next base: position 248 of record NW_022724044.1, read on the forward strand.
GCGAAAAAAAATGTGGAAAAGTACATTTAAATTTACCTTTTCTATTTAGAATTCCCAATTCAAATATCTACAATATATTATTAACAAAAACATATATTAAATATATACAGTAGAGATATTGTGAAAAATTTAACATCATATTTATGGGTCCCTTGATAATATCAAGGGACCCATATATCACAGTATAATAATATTCAAGTTAGGTTTGCTGCATAGCACCGTAAACACAATATAAACAAATAGATAAATAATAATAAAAGTTCCTGAATAGGAACAAGATGTTATAATCGTATCATGCATAGCCCTTCAACGAAAAGTTCCTTAAATCAGTTATATGAAGAAAAGTGTCTCTGGCGGTGCTCGAACCTGCAACCTCTCGCTACCAAGTTATGTATCATACCCATTAGACCAAGGAGAATATAGGCAAGATC
>NW_022724045.1:0-1265 GCF_011630105.1 Anneissia japonica
TTTCACAATAGGTACGGCTAGAAACAATATAGGTACATATAATATAAATCAAGATAGCCGTTAACGCTGTTAAATTATATATAATAAATCATCAAAGAAAGGTAAATACAGTGTTTAATAAAGGACAATAATACATCGCGTAGCATAGCTCTCAACGAATGTAGTCCTGTAAATAAATGAATGAAGTAATTATGTAATAAAATGCCTCTAGCGGGGCTCGAACCTGCGACCTCTCGCTGTCAAGGCGAGCGTCATAACCATTAGACCACGGAGGCTTCATGTTTGAACAGATTTTTTACAGGACTACATTCGTTGAGAGCTATGCGACGCGACCTATATTGTTTCTAGCCGTACCTATTGTGTAATGGAGTGTATCTGGTGGTATTTGAATCTGTTCAACCATGAAGCGATGTATTATTGTCCTTTATTAAACACTGTATTTACCTTTCTTTGATGATTTATTATATATATATACTTATTCAGTAATTATTATTTGGTATGGTATTTGTAAAGGATTGTGGCTAAAAGGTATTGTTAAATAAAATATTACTGTACTATTTTATAATTGTTTAATTTTATTATTTTTGAGTCAATTATTAATCTTCAAATTAAAAAACCAAACAAACTGGGCTGGCGTCATCAAGACATTCAAATGATCCCTCTCCTCTTTGTAAATTTATGAACTTACTGTATATTTTTATCAATTTGTGTACACATAATAACTCTTTGGTGCGAAATTGCGTTCAAATGATTCTTTGAAATTATTATTGTTTAGTTCCTTCCTGGTGTCAGGGATAACCAACCATTTCGAATCACGGGAAAAAACATAACATCTGAAGTTAGGGTTGTGACTCATAGAGTGCTCAAACATGTGAGCGCCCTCTTTTTTGAAACGATACTGTAGGCTAAGAGCAATGCTGAAAAAAGTTCAATTTAATTTCTTATAAAAGTTATCAATAATCATTAATTAATTTAAGGCTAATGTCAACATATTCAATATTCAGACATCTACAAACATTTTAATATTTACATATTATTGCTGTAAACAAAAGTATTCATTTGCATGTTTTAAAGAATGTGGACCTCAACAAGAAATTTTATTTCCTATCGTGTTCATATTTGTTTGTACATTTTTTTAAAGTGAAACTGGAACAAAACTGTGAATTAAAAATATATTTATATCCTATTTTTATCACTCTAGCCGTGTTTACTGATTATTACTATATATATTTTTCTTTATATTCTCTTTATATTTGTACAACAAT
>NW_022724046.1:0-1005 GCF_011630105.1 Anneissia japonica
ACATTGAGGCCCTTCTTTTAGGTAAAACGATCTATCTTAAATTTTCTTTCTTGAGTTTGGGAATAATATGTGTTATAACTTCGAAGGCGAAAGAGAGCAAGCACAAGCTTGAAGATTAAAAAATGCGCGAAGCGCGCGAAAATTTTTTGTTTTTTTAATTCTAATTTCCTCGGAATTGATCAAAACTCCCTAAATGTGCAATTTTTAGAGGAAATTGGCCTACCTCAACAAAATATGCGATTTAAAATTTGAGGTTTTCAGGCACTTTCCCGGGTGAAAAGAACATTCAATGGGGAAAGATTTTCCACAGATGGATATTTTCTCCTTGTCCCCCGGTGCTTACGCCACTGCGGAGAATATCTGGCGGCTTAGATCAAATGCGCTATGGACACTTTTTGAAGTGGAGAAGGGGTTGCAGGCCGGGGTATGGCGATATCTGTTCATTATATCTTCCTATTTATTCTTGTCTTTATTTTTCTCTTCTCTTTGTCAACATTCCTCCGCCGGGAAAATTTCGATTTCTAGATGGCGGGAAATGAGCTTTCCCGACTTCTGACGTGTCTTTAATTACGTTTAAGTTCTTCAAAATTCAAGGTTTTCCCATCTTGAAAACGGTCAGGTAATTTTTTCCCATTGTTATTACAGTAAATAGGGCTTATGTGTGTATACATACATAAAAAAAGATTGAGTAAGTTGCATACGTAGTTTTTCCATGAATCGATAAATCCCAAAAAGAAAGGGTGGGGGAGGGGAGGTCCTGTGGTTCTTCCCCGGGAAAATTTTGATTCCTAGGTGGCGGGAAATTAGCTTTCCCGACTTCTGTGGTGTCTTTTAATGACTTTTAAATTCTTCAAAATTCAAGTTCCCCCACCCCTTGAAAATGATTCAATTAATCAATGAACTCCAAAGATAAAGGGGGTCCGGGTTCCCCCGGAAAAATTTTTATTTCTAGATGGCGGGAGATGAGCTTAAGTTTCGACTTCTGAAATTCTTTTAATGACTTTT
>NW_022724047.1:0-914 GCF_011630105.1 Anneissia japonica
AAGATGATGATAAATGTATTAATAATTGGAAATAGTACCAGTAGTGCATTGAGCTACTAAGAATGAAGTTCAATGTAGCCAAGTCACAGAAGGAGTTATATATTTATTACTGTACAGTACTCATTCTTTACGCTTGAGCAGGAGAAAATGCAGAAAAAAATCTGGGTAGGGGGACCATGCGATGTACCACTGCAATGAGCGTGGTGGAGGTGTTGAAGATTTTTGTTTGGAAATGCTGTTTTCATAGAATTTAAACCGAAAATTATCTGTTGTAGTACTGCCAATCCCCCACCCTCTCGTGCTTCCCCTGGGGTCTTTCCCCGGCAATTGAGTCCCGAAATGCAGAAAACTAAGAAGGAAAACACGGGCGAGCATTGTAAATCATAGAAACTCGTTTCAATAGGACATTCCACAATTGAAGAAACAAGAGAAATCAACGAAGTAGAATGCCTTTGTCTTGTCGTGTCTCTCAATCAATTTGAATAGCCTTTATAACATTTTGACCAATTTACATTTTCTAACCTTGTGACCTATATAGTTATTACTTTTGCCAGGAGTAATATCATGTTGGGATTCTATCGAGTGAAAAAATGTGTCAAAGGGTCTTTGGCTGGATCCCCAGACGGGGAAATGTTTTTTCTGAAGAATGTATTACTTTATATACTGTATGCCTGATGACACCGATGTACCTTTTTCCAGCGGCGCCAGCGGGCGAGGGTTTCCTCCCGTCGGACAAGTGGACCACCCCTCAGCATGGTATCCTCCCAGTTGGTGGAAATCCAGTTTGTCGAAACCCGGTTTGCCGAATTTAACCAACTTTGCCGAAAACCAAGTTTACCGAAAACATGAAATCCCAGTTGGCCGAAACCCGGTTTACCGAACCCAGTTTGCCGAATTTGAATTTTTCATTCTGG
>NW_022724048.1:0-791 GCF_011630105.1 Anneissia japonica
ACAATTTCAAAATTACAAACACACAATAAGCAATTAAGCAAAGCAATTACAAAATATAGTAAAAAGATCAAATTAAAAAATCAAAAGGGCCCAGGGTCTCATTAAAATTAATAAAATTCGTAAACAGTGTTTACACATCATAGAAAAGTAAATTGAATATGGGATAAAAATAAATGGGGGTGGGGGATGGCGGGGGAAAGGACAAGATGCTGGGGAAAGGGAATCTCTCAAAAATTTATCTGCAGCAGAATCAGTGAACCGGTTATCGTATGGCATCACTAATGGAAAGTCGAGATATACGCATAGGCCTACATTCAGAGATCATTCAACATGGTAAGATATGGGATTGCACTATAGGCGTATCGGTTGACTACATTTTGGTAGTTGGAACCTGCGCATCTTTCTTATAGATGCATACTGTGATTGGATTGGTTTTCAACAAACCAATGAGGAAATGAGTTTAAACTATTAATAGCAAACCTTTTACAAATGTTATTTCTCCTCTCACTCAACTTTTTTTCAATATTTAGCATAACAAGCGACTCATCATAATTGATATAATCGTTTGCTAAGATAATTTTACATGCCCTTTTTTGCACATGCTCTGTGGACCTAGACTGATCAACAGTATATCAGCAAGTATAAACAAAAAAGCTGGCCTTATAATGTTATAGTCGTCGACAGGCCTGCTCAACAGTGCATAGGATAATTTTTTTACGTCATGACAAAAACCTGGAATATGGGAATTAAAATCACCTGTTCAGAATTCAATCTTGGCAGAAATAATCTTC
>NW_022724049.1:0-551 GCF_011630105.1 Anneissia japonica
AATATGGCGGAAAGTCAAAAATTTGCACTAAGTGCTCAACTCGGCGAGATAAGCACTTTTGTGCGAAAATTGACAATGTTAAAAAGTTGAGTCAAAATGTAATATTTTTGTTAGTCACCGTGAGATAGCCTGAAACAAATACTATTCCATAGAAAGTTTGAAGTTTTTCGGAAATGTACTCGAAATATGGCGGAAAGTCAAAAATTTGCACTAAGGGCTCAACTCGGCGAGATAAACACTTTTGTGCAAAAAGTGACAATGTTAAAAAGTTGAGTCAAAATATAATTTTTCTTTGTTAGGCACGGTGAGATAGACTGAAACAAACACTATTCCATTGAAAGTTTGAAGTTTTCCGGAAAAGTACTCGAAATATGGCGGAAAGTAAAAAATTTGCACTAAGTGCTCAACTCGGCGAGATAAGCACTTTTGTGCAAAAAGTGACAATGTTAAAAAGTTGAGTGAAAATGTAAATTTGTTTTGTTAGGTACGGTGAGATAGCCTGAAACAAACACTAATCCATTGAAAGTTTGAAGTTTTTCAGAAAGGTTCTC
>NW_022724050.1:0-978 GCF_011630105.1 Anneissia japonica
CCTTATTACAGAATTTGCACGCGTAAATCGCGGAGAACGCTATCTTGTGTTTATAAGATCTTTGCGGTACCGTTCATTACGCCTGAAAAACTTCGATAATCTTAATGGTTTAGAATAGGCTTTCTGGCATAGGCATTTTAAAACCTAATACAGGGGCGGATCTAGGTTCACATTTAGGGGGGTGGGGGTCAGACTTTTTTTTCATAAAAACTCCCCCAAAAAAGGGGTCCGGGGGTCCTCTTTCTTAGATTCTTAGATGGCGAGAAATGACTCCTTTCCAGGCTTCTGAGGTGTCTTTAAATGATAAAACCAAAGTGTCTTTTAATGATTTTTAAGTTCTTCGAAAATCAAGTTTTCCCCCTCTTGAAAACGGCCAGGTAGACTTCCTCATTCTTATTACAGTAAATAGGCCTATTTATGTGTGTATACGTACATTTAAAAAAATTGAGGTGCTTACGTATTCTTATTTCCATGAATAGATAACCCCAAAGAGGAAGGGGGCCCGGAGTCCTCCCCGGGAAAAGATTGATCACTAGATGGCAGAAAATGAGCTTTCCCGACTTCTGAGATGTCTTTTAATGACTTTTAAGTTCTTTAAGATTTTCTTCCGCTTGAAAACGGTCAGGTAAACTTCTCATTCTTATTACTGTAAATACAGCCCTACTATGTGTGTAGGTAGGCCTACAGTACATAACAAAAATTGAGTCGCTGCATACATATTCTTTTTTCAATAAATCGATGAACCCAAAGAAAACGGGGGTCGGGGACCTCCCCGGGAAAATTTTGGTTCTTAGATGGCGTAAAATGAGTTTTCCCGACTTTTGAAGTGTCAATGTTTTCCCCTTTTGTAAACGGTCATGTAATTTTTTTTTCATTCTTATTACAGTAAATAGGCATATGTGTGTACCGGTACGCGATTTTTTTTTCCGTACGAAACATTTGCATGAAACTTCACTCGGGCCATCTCGGATTGACTCG
>NW_022724051.1:0-836 GCF_011630105.1 Anneissia japonica
TATATATATATATTATATATTATTTATTTTATATATATACTTATTTATACAGGATTAATAACTATTAAAATCTTAATGTCTCACTAAACATATAAGCAGTTTAAAAATTGAAACGATTGCGTACGTTGACATAGAAACATACACTTTATTCACGGCGAATACTTCACACATGCCTGTGTGCCTCCTTAGACATAATAGATGGAAATACAGAACACTGTGAAATTAAAACATTGGTGGAATTACACGCAAGAGGTGGCGGGTTGATGGTTATGTTAAATTGGCATACAGTATTCCGTATTTTGCAATTGCTTTCATCGACTCGTTACAGGTACTACGAGTTCATCGTTCTTCCATGATTATGACATCAATTGAATTGATTTTACAAAATATTTTTGTACCGTTTACACGATAAATCGTTATCGTATTGTCTAGTGTAAAAACTGTGACTATATAAACAATTGGTTTTTATCGTTGCAAGTATAAAAATTATATATAACGCTAATTTGTCTTGACTTTCACCTTCTATTAGCATGAATTGGACTTGCATCATTCTGGAAGTGATGATGAAGAATACGACAATGAAATATCTCAGGTGTGTGTGCAAGAGCCACGAAATCCCCTGGTAGAGGATGCTCACCAGCAGCTCAGTGAGGAAATAGGCCCAATGCGAAGTAGTTCCGAACTTGGTGTTGACGTGTACTTAGATGTTGTTCAGTTTATTATGAACTATCTTTCGTAGAACTTTTTTAATGTACCTTTACTATAGTGTTTTGGTACTATATTGTGTTGTGTGATGTGAAAGTGATACTTCCCACGCAGTGACATGCGGTACAGAT
>NW_022724052.1:0-684 GCF_011630105.1 Anneissia japonica
AGACTCCGCTATCACAAAATTACTGAACGACGATATCATCGAAGCCGTAGATGGACCGACTCCGTAAGTCAGCCCAATCGTAATTGTGCCGAAAAAGAACAATGACATAAGACTTTGCGTTGACATGCGGGCAGTTAACAAAGCAATCAAGCGGGAAAAACATCCCATGCCTACGATACAAGATATAATTACAGACCTGAATGGTGCTAAGGTTTTCAGCACCCTAGATTTAAAAGCGGGGTATCACCAGTTTGAACTTGACAAATCAAGCCACTACATCACAACATTCACGACTCATCAAGGTCTCTTCCGCTACAAACGCCTGATGTTCGGTGTCAATGCAGCTGCGGAACAATTTCAACTTGCAGTACAGTCAATGCTAGCTGGTCTAAAGGGTGTACGAAACTACTCTGACGACATCATCGTATTTGGCAATTCACAAGAAGAACATGACGGAAACCTGGTAAATGTTCTAGAAAGACTTCGAAAGTGTAATGCACATCTAAACAGAGACAAATGCCAGTTCTCAAAACCAAGTGTCACATTCTACGGACACATATTCTCTGCTGATGGTGTACAGGCAGACCCTTGCAAAGTGTCAAACATAATAAATATTCAGCCACCTAAAGATGCCAAGGAAGTACGTTCGTTTCTTGGAATGACTCAATACGTGGCCAGGTTCAT
>NW_022724053.1:0-509 GCF_011630105.1 Anneissia japonica
GGGACTTTTGGAGGATAATTTTTTTCTTTTTCTTTCTTTTTCTTTTTTTCTTTTCTTTTTTTTTTTTGACTTTCCAAAGGGGAGGCAGGGGTCGGCCCGGCCCCCTCTAAATCCGCCCCTGCTGTATATGCCTTGGATCGCCACAGTATGTGTATTCTAAAAGTAGGTCGCCGCCTAAAAATGGTGTACGGTAAGAATGGCCACGGAAAAAATGGCCCCGGAAAAAATGGCCCTGGAAATAATGGCCCCGGTAAAAATGGCCCCATATGACAGGTAGGTAAAAATGATCAATTCTGATAATCAAATTCTGAATTAAAACTGATTTTCTTGAGTCATTATATGCATTTTTTTATCTTAGCTAATTTAATTTTTAAAAGTTAATTCATTTGATATTTAACAAAAGTGAAGTTTGTGGTTATCTATGAGTTGCATATTTTGGTTGGCCATTATTTTTCAATTATCTCTCAGAACCTTATTTGCATCTGCTGTACTTGTTAAAAAACAAATGC
>NW_022724054.1:0-1275 GCF_011630105.1 Anneissia japonica
CATTAATACTAAAAGAATTTAATACTAAATTTTCAGTAAAATAATAACATATGAAACATTTGATTAAATTTCTTCTTTTGCTTTCCTCACAGGACGGTATACAAATCTCACATCACTTTCAGTAAACTTTAATTTGTTAAGTATCAGCTGTGCAAATTTCATGTACATGTGTGTGGAGGTATCTCGCAATGATGCAGCATATCCATCCTTCTCACTTCAAGGTTTACCAACAGGCGATGCGCTTGTAGGATGTGCTGAAATTGAATGTATCGGTGGGTAGCTTTTGAGAGATGTTTAAAGGCAGATGATAAATAATAATCTACCAAACCTGAAAATCCTAGGCCTAGAATCTTAGACACAAGCCTAGATTATTATTTCAAAATGAAATGTATATAAAAACCTGGTTTAAAACAAACAATTGATAATACTAAAAAAAGTATTTAAAAATTTTAAGACAAACGTGTACTTTTATTATCGTCTCACCAACCACGCATCTTAATTATGGGGAGGCCTGATATTGTGTACTATCTAAATTGCATATTATTACAATTTTTATTTTCATTCTGTAATTTCTTTTTTATTTGTTTCTTTGAAAAGGTACCTGTTTGAATAACGCATGTTTAAATGGTGGAAAATATCTTGATATTAATGGAACGGTTAAATGCAACTGTCCATTATTTTATAGTGGAGATTTATGTGAAAATCTCCCAGGTAAGTACATTTATGGTGGAATCCATTTTATTGAGCTCCTCAATTATAGTAAGGTGTTTGTCAATTTTTAAATATTAAGACAGCTCTATAGTTAATCCTTGCACCAGATTCCATACAAATGATTAATAATGATATGATTAGATGGGATTGGATTTATTCGGTGTAAACACCAAGGATAGCCCACGAAATCTAGAAGAAGACTTATTTCTAGTGGAGTCCTTCTGGTGGTGATTGGGCAGTATACCGGGAGACAATCCCCTACTCTTTTCTTAAGAGTGTACTGCGTTCTTTAAGTGCACATGGACCATAAATGCACACGGGACCAACGAAAGACGGTGCGCTATTGTAGGGGAGGAGGCAGCGATAGGAATTAAACCGGCGACATAAAGAACTCCATGGTTCAGCACACACACACACACACATGTCTACCCCACAAGATTAGCCGGCTGAGCTAAGCTGCTGCTCATGATGATCATGATCATTATTTTTTATTATTATTATTATTATTTTTTTTTATTATTATTATTATTATTATTATTATTATTATTTTTTTTTTTTTTTATT
>NW_022724055.1:0-681 GCF_011630105.1 Anneissia japonica
TGGTTAGTAAAAGGGTTACTTTTCGTTTTTTATTAATTCAGGATTAACTCTTCATGCTTCAAATGCGATTACTGCCATTTTCATCGCTTGTGGCCAAGATGTCGGTTGCGTTGTCGAATCTCACGTCGGTGTTACAGAGATGGAGAAAACTCGAGAAGGTGATCTTCGGCTTCGCATCACCATTCCATCACTGATGATTGGAACTGTTGGAGGCGGTACATCGTTGCCGTCACAAAAGGTGCGTTTAATAGTTAGACCAAAAGTTTAGGGTGTGTTGGTCTGCATTACTTTATTTTTACTATATGCTTACATAATACCTGTCTTTATTATTTGATGAAATGGTAACAACGGTACTAAAATCCATGGTTAGCGTGCAGTATAAAATTTATTACCATAACTAAAGCTTACAATGTGTGATATTTTGAGACATTGCAGAACTTACATGTGTTTGGCTTTTCCTAAGTAATAATAATAAAGATATAATTATGCATTAAAAAAGGTGCAAGTATTCTTTCAGAATCAAGAGCATCACTACCTAACTGGTACAGGAATAAAAAAACAACAACAAAAATACAACACATTTTAAGAAAAGAACTAAGGATTTAATTGTAGTTTGTTAAAATGTGTTGTATTTTTCATCAATTTGCGTCCGTTTGGTTCCATCATTAAGGATTTTAGTTC
>NW_022724057.1:0-691 GCF_011630105.1 Anneissia japonica
AAACTCCGAGTAGCAACATTCTGTTCCAGCGACCTCCAGTTCTATATATATATATATATATATTTTTCAAAAACAACACAACAGATCGTATCTTCATCATAGGCAAAGCCTGTATTTAATCAAATAAGTTATGGCCTTAACGGCCCCAATAAGACATGTTTCGGCATTTAAGATCGTTTTACATTTTGTTCATTTTATGTACATCTTATGGAGGACGCACCACCTTGCTAGGTGTGTGCCACTGATCAAAAAGTGAGTGCCAATAAATACTGAAACAACCTTATTTGCATATCAATGAAGCAGAAGACATCACAAACTAGAGAAAAATAGAATCCAGTCGCGTTTCCAATCTCCTTGTTGTTCTCAGATTACACTATATAGCCAAATACTGGATGTCCGAAGAAAGCACACAAAAAAATCTTGACCATTTAATCAAATATTCTTGCAAATGCCTCCTTCTGCACCTTATTTTACATTAACCATTTAGTTTTAATACACAATAAATACATTGCAGATGCACGCAGGATGCAAGCAGGATTTGGTGCTTTAAAATATTCTTATATTTTTTCACCGCAACAATAATCCATATGAGCACCTTCGTACCCTTTGAATTCATTCAATGTTATCTTCAGTCTAGACCTCGTGTAATGGTAAGGTGCACTACAAAAATTACTTTTTGTAAACATACTGG
>NW_022724058.1:0-983 GCF_011630105.1 Anneissia japonica
CAGCCGCTAGCTATAACGGACCAGTTGCTAAAGAATATCGCTTTACTAATCGTCTTGTACGTTCTGTTTTGCAACAATGGCTAAACGGATTGGCCGCATAGCGAAAATTGTGATGGTTTTTTTTATTTGCGATTTTTTTCACGCAGTTTTGAGAATTACCGTCAAATGTGTCATAGAAGAATTACAAATTGCATCGAACCATGAGATATTCCATCTGCTTCAAGTGGACATGGTTATGCTGATCATCTTGTACACTCTTTTAGCAGCAAGAAATAATTGGACCGTTATCGGACTCATCGGCCACCTAACCAAATCTGTGATAGCTACCGTGGGATTCATTTTTTTCCTCCAGACATTGATCATTTCTATCGAATCTTTAACGAAAACGTCGTTGAAAGTGACGGCATTCCCGTCGAACCTTGAGCGTTTTTTGTGGTTTCTGTTCAACCAAGAATTCATCAATTACTATCTAGACTGAATTCAACACAAAATAGACATAAAATAGACACATCAGACCGGGCAACTCCGCTCCGGTAAACACATCTTTCCGCCGCAAACAAACGGCGGCGAAGTCGACCGCTTCGATCTATTGCATGTGATTCATCACAACCCATCAACACTCCCCTTTTCATTCTCCCATGTCATTTTGTCTTTGTTCATTATGTTGTATCGGAATAATAAACTTAACTCATTAAAAGTATAATTTCGTTGTTTTTTTTTTAATTTTTTTTATGTTATCTATTCTTTTTAACACACGAGAGCATTCGTTCGTTCAGCAACCTACGACGTATCCATATCGGCCAACTGATCTGTCATCATACACGATACACTATGTGCTTTATTTTGCTTATTGTATGGCGCCATCTATGGTGTTTTTTTTTTTTGTTTTTTTTTTATTTCGATGAAGTGTATATTATAATATATGTATATATGTACACAGTATATCAAGTTATAGTCAACGGCATTCAACATTGAGTATTGTA
>NW_022724059.1:0-743 GCF_011630105.1 Anneissia japonica
CATATGTTCGACAATTTTTGTATTCTTGACATTAAAGTCATTATACTATACATATATACCATAGCTATTTCCAACCTTATTTTACTCTATCATACCCAACAATATTTCCCCCTACCGTTCCTAACTTACCTAAACCCTACCAAATAACCTACCCATACCTCACTGTATTTTAACATCCCTGTATTTCTAATCAAGCAAATCAGTGGTAAGTAGCCTGATAATTTTAACTCTCTCTTTATGGATGGAAGAGCACCTCGTTAAAGCCCAAGAGCCGTTTTATAAACTTAGGAACTACAGGCAAAATTAATTACAATAGCAAAAATAAGTCGACAACCATTAGGAATTGCGATTGAATCCCTTAAAATACCCGTAGCAAGGTTGAAATAATTATCGTATTCGTATGTTAACTGGGAATGATACATTGAATGTGACCAAGTGCTATACTACATAGCCTATCTACAATTATGTTACATTGAATGATGTTATAATTATTACAGCCCAAAGTCATTAGCGAGATCTTAGTACATAATCCAATGGCATACAGCAAAAAAAAAAAAAATAAATAAAAAAAAAATAAAAAAATTAATTTACACAAAAGCTAAGTATGGTACTTTAGCCTACTTGTAGAGACTAAAAAGAAAAAAAAGAAGAAAGAAAGAAAAAAAAAACCCAACCAAAACACATAGAATGTGAGATTTAAATGCAAGTCTGCCTATTGTAACACTTGACTGGCTTTATGATAA
>NW_022724060.1:0-924 GCF_011630105.1 Anneissia japonica
GACTGTTTATTACATAGGTTATGGCATTTACGTCTTCCATCCACTGGACTGAATATGATTTCTTCGATGAACTATTATTGCGACAAGATCAGTTTATACGGTTTCTTTCCATTCTATGTCGATGAACATGGCCGACGTCTTCAGCATCATTATTACGAACAGGTGCAATATAACTACACACACAGTCACCACAAGATGCCCTACGAGTTTATTCAACTCACGAAATTACGCGATTCTGGTGTGTTGAGGCTTGTTACAGATAGGTGTTACTGATAACGATATCACCATTAATGCCTTACGAGTTTCTCAATCTCACGAAATTACGTAATTATGGCGTAATGGTACAGGGAGATTGAGGTGACCAATGACGATATCGCCATTAGATATGCCTTACGAGTTTCTGGTGGGTTGAGGCTTGTAACAGATCGATGTAACTCATCGATGTAACTGATGATGACGTCATCAAAATATACGTTTTCAATCTCGAAATTACACCGATCTGGTCTTTTGAGACCTTTTAGCCGATCAATGGTAATACAAGTAAGATGCCCAATGAGTTTCTTGTGACACTTTCTCATATCACGCGAGTCATGAGTGTTGAAACTTGGTACCACTATGGAGGAATAAGTGTAGACTTACGGTACCACAGATCAAAGTTACTTCATGAACTCAAATATGCATCTAAAGTAGACCAGCTCATGTAATTCCATCGGGTCTACATTACTTACTCGTTCATATGAGACTGCTGTTAAAATACAGTATATCGTGATATCAGGGTGGGGGGAGAGAGAATTAATTTAATACCGGTAGTCTATTTATCAACTGAAAATTTGAATTAGAAGATTGATTTCTTTCTTTCTTTTTTTTTCAATTAACAGGCGCATAGATTATACCGTTCTCATAATTGTTTTAGGTTTCGCAATC
>NW_022724061.1:0-949 GCF_011630105.1 Anneissia japonica
CCCAGGCTCACCAAACCATTGTGTCTGAATATGGACCCTAATTGCATGGAGGAATACGTTGCATACCTTTCATTGTTATTACCAGTACATGTATGTTATATTATATCATATATTATATTTATATTTGTGTTCCTAAAACTTAGTGTATATTAATTTAGACAATTAAAAACAAAATATTTTGAAGTGTAATAATTGTAAGAATAAATCTATTGAAATTGTTATCGCCATGGTTTTATTCAAAGTTGTCTCAGAAAGACAATGTAACAATCAATATTTCTGCAACATTGTTGTATCAAAAATAATGAATTACTAGGTTTAATTCTATCTAACTATTAATAGAAATACTAAGAATTAGAAAGGAATATTATAAGGAAAGAATCAAACACGGTATTGGTAGTGATAATTAAGTAAGTAGAATTTTTAAAATGATAATACAAATAATTCATAATTCTGCTTTGTAATGAATTAAGCTTATTAGGCTGTAACACATTAAAGACTAACAAACGTGAAAAATACATACAATACAACAAATTCATTGGAAGTACATTGTAAAAAAAAAATAAATAAATAAATATATGAATCATGCATGTTAACAACAAGATACAAATCAACTTTATTGTCATTCTGAAATATTTGGTGTCCCAAAGTAGAATATTAGAAATAAACAAATAATTTATTATCATTTTTGGTTTGCAATATTAATGATAAAAATCATTCAACTTACATATTCATTAATAATTTGTTTACCTTTCACAACACTAGTTTTTAAACAGCATTTTCTGGCAAAAAATAATAAATTTAGAGGCGGGAATTTTTTTTTTCAAAATTTAAAACATAAAGAATATTGTCCAGGAAATGTAGATTAAAAAAAAAACAAAAAAAACAAAAAAACCACCTGTCTATACCTAAAATTTTGTGACGCTAAACAAGTAATATATTTTATAGGCCT
>NW_022724062.1:0-954 GCF_011630105.1 Anneissia japonica
GCCTTTTTGATATTTCACCTTTTTTCTTGATTTTCTTATTTTTTAAACTTCTCTTGATTCTTATACAGTATATACAATAAAACATGCAAATTAAGTCGATCAATGTATGTTATATGAAACTTTAAAAAATAAATATAAGCATAATTCTATGATATTAACATGATTTCAAAGTTTAGGCATTGACCAATTGTAACCATTATTAATATAGATTTTATTTAACCAGTATATCCCTTAATTTTTTTCCTACCTTTTTCATTTTTATATAAAAATATATTACTTTTCATCATTGTACGCTAATGCGATATAAGTTTACTCATAACACGTTGAGTTATTATGATTTTTTTTTTTTTTTTTAAATAAAATTTAAAAAAAAACATACTGCACAACGTAATTTTTATCTCATAGTTTGTATGGACTATCAGTAATTTGTTATTGCTTATTATTTTATACCTTGAAAGTAACTAATAATGGAGTAACAATAGTAATACTAATAGGTCCACTTCATAAAAAAAAAAAAAAAAATAATAATATAAAATAAAAATAAATATAAATAAAAAATAAATAAATAAAATAAAATTATTATTTAGTGAACATTTACAGTAAGCCTAGGTTGTTCATGTCTTTAACAATTGCTCTAAACACAATCCAAGGATTTGCACTTATTGGCTTTTTTAATTCAGTTAAAATTTTGATTTTGTAAATAGAATAAACCGCAATTGAATATATCTGATTTTTAAAGTAACACTCGCACCCCAATAAAAGTTCTTTAAAGGAACTTTTACTTTTGCCCATTTTTTGGAGTATATTATCTATCTTTTTCCATAACATTTCGTTTCGAGAACATTCATAAAACATATGTTTTTCATTTTCAATAACATCACAGTTATTACATTTTCAGATTCCATTTACATAGGCGTACATTTGTAGGAACAACTCTATTCAGTAATTTATAAT
>NW_022724063.1:0-198 GCF_011630105.1 Anneissia japonica
ATACAAAATGAATACCCTGCCTCTAAATCGCCCACGACTCAAGCACATGCATTTAGTTCGTTCGTTTTAATTTAATCATACATTACATTTAAACTGTATGAATAATCAAGTTTGCTCAGTCAAGAAAGAAGGGGTAGAATACCTTAGGATACCACCATGTAAGACAATGGTAAACTCATTATCCCATTAGTGGTAATA
>NW_022724063.1:249-666 GCF_011630105.1 Anneissia japonica
AGATGTGTATAAGAGACATGAGATAGATGGTCAAAATCACAGAGAGCATGACATTTATTTTAATTAGATGTTATTGTAAATAGTAATAACAGTGTTCAAATTCCTCTACTGTCTAAATTTCAAATGTACAGTGGTATGCATTACCCAGCTTGTTGTTTCTAGGTACTATCATATTACGAAGGCTATTTCATAATCTATATAGGCCTAATAATGAACACAAATACCTACATACGCCCCTCCAAAAAATACTCATGCTTCCCCAGTCCCTCTCTTCCCCACTAAAAATGTCATACCTTTAAGTAGTTAAAAATCACAAAAAATTACAGTATTTTGCAAGCTAACGTCCCTCACAAATTATGAAGCCTCCTTCCCGTCACCCATCAGCCCCCCCCCCCCAATTTCAATACTCCTAAATAC
>NW_022724064.1:0-520 GCF_011630105.1 Anneissia japonica
CAAATGAAATTAAATATTTTGATAAATAATTTTCTCATTATAAATAAAGACAACGAAATTCCTAAAATATATATATATTAACTACCAAAAGTCAAAAGAAAAGAAGCTTGTTATTTTTAATGTAGGCCTATTTAATATTGAATGTTCTAATGTTTCTTAATTCATTTTTTAAAAAATATTTTAAATACAAAAGAATTTGTTTCTGTATTAGTTTCAACAAAGAAGTTTCTGTAATATGGGAGAATTTTTCTTTTTTTTTTTTTTTTTTTTTTTGTTTGTTCTTGTTTTCAAAATGTCTATTTACTTTTAAATTTTGATTTTTAATTGTGTATAAAAGATGAATGTGCATGTTTTTTTGTACGCAAGATTGTCCTTGAGTCGGGTTAACGCACTGAAATCTAAAAAAAAAGAATCTGCTATCAAAAAACTCCAAATATTAAGAAGAGAAGATTTTAAAATTTAGTAGACTCAAAATCGAGGTGGTTTGAGGCTTTACTTTACAGAATATAGCACTATTACG
>NW_022724065.1:0-2060 GCF_011630105.1 Anneissia japonica
AAATACATATAATTTTTTCTCCCCAACGAATTATGGTTTTTCTCTCCGACGAACGGGAGGGGTGGGGGTGGGGGAGCAGCTATCCCCGAGGAGCCCTGGCGCCATCCCTTTTTCTTACTATTGAAACTGCATTACAATGTTCGGAACTTTGTATACAACTTTACCATTATCCTAATTTGTAAGGCTGTTGTATTTATCGCATACATCTTAGTATTCTTATTCTCTAACTTTATTTTATTGCAGAGTCTTGTAAGTTGCTGAATTTTTAACATTGCTTAATCGTGCAACTGAATTTTGTGTGCTTTTGTATCAGCAAATAAGTTAATAACATGATCAAAGTTAGCAATGTTGTCTGCTTCATCACGTTAAATACTAAGTAGTGCCAAAGCAGATAGTCTCGCTTTTCCCATCGTGGCTCTAAGATATGGCAGGATGAGATTTAGTCATGTAGTCATTACAGAATAGGATAAAAAAAAAAGAGGAAACGGTTGAAATGGACTGAAAAGAAATCACAATCTATAAATTTGCCAATAAAAACACCTACATTCAGATTCTTGTTATTAACTGGAAAATATTCATGTGTGACGAAATACATCAATTTCGTCGTGTTTTTCTAAAAAGTGCTTATTCTTTTACTCTCATTCTCCCATTTCAGCGCCCCCTCACCCCCGGCGCCCGGGGCACGTGCCCCCCTTGACCCCCTAGCTACGCCACTGGTCCACAATTCTTAACATTTTCTCACCTCAGCCTCAACCATGATGGGGCTCAGGTGGATATAATAATTTTCGTAGCTTTATGTATTAAAGTGCCATTTTCCGGCATGTAATTACAATTACAATTGTCTTACCTCAGCCTGAACATTGTTGGGCTGAAGTGAATGGATTAATAGTTTTCATAAATTTTAAAAATCCAAGTGCCGTTTTCGGGCATCTATAAAGTCTTAAAATTTACGGATATTTAAGTACGGGTAATTAATCAGGGTTTTTTTACTCAATTCGACAAAAATAAGAATTAAAATGTAATGTAAGTTCCATTTCCGGGCATCCAGAGGTATAATTTACTGAAATTTTCGCGTCACGCCAACCACGATGGCGCTGACGTGGTGTTGACTGTCATTTCATCAGCATCCCCCTCATTTTCCCTACATTCCCCCTACATCCTGGATTCGCAGGCCCTTAGGCGGGGGGGGGGGGCAGAGGGTCCCCCCCCCCCCCCCCAATTCCAAAAGGTCCACTTTCTAAAACATATTATTTCACAAAATCTTTCCTAATTATCACAAAATGCTATAGCATGCATTGCATTATATGTTTGCCAGCACATTCAGCCGTTGATTTTAAATATGATATGAAATTTGTTGGAAATTTATCGTCTCCGGTGACTGCAGATTGATCTATAATATGACCAATGTTATCTGTAGGCCTGCAGATGTTCAGGACATAATAACGTTACTTCTTCAGGCCCCCCAAAAAACTCAAATTAATGAAAATTTAGACAAAATATTCACATGTGATTGAGAAATCTATTATAAGACCCTCAAAATGCTACTTCGTCGGAGCCTCCTGGGCTTTTTTCAAAAACCCACTCCGGGTCTCTGCCCCTGGACCACCAAATTTCAAAAAGTCCACTTTTTATAACCTATTATTTCGAAATGCTATAGGCCTGCATTACATTTCTTTTGCCCGCTCTTCTAACCGTGTGCTAAATCTGTTGGAAATTATCAGCTTCAGAGATTGCAGATTGATCCATGTCAACTGTAGACCTACAGATGTAAAGGACATAAAAAGTTACAACTTCAAAGTGGCGGATTAGGAGGCGGGGAGAACACCCTAAAATTATAAAAGAAATGGAGGAAAAAGCAAAATCATAATTAAATTTTGTTTGAGAGTGCCATTTCCGGCCATCTAGAGGTGCCATAATCATAAATTTTCTTACCTCAGCCCCAACCATGCTTTTTTAAGGGCATAAAGCAGAAAAAATGTTTAATACTCAATTCATATTGCATCTTCAAAATCTATTAAGACCTCAAAATATCAAGAATATCTGAGTGAAAGGGGGCTACT
>NW_022724066.1:0-1248 GCF_011630105.1 Anneissia japonica
TCTAAAAAGGTAAACTAGATACGACTTCGATTTTGCATCGGCCTGATTTGAACAGGATGATGATCCTACGTCGCGTTGGAAGCAATTCTCTTACATGAATCAGGTGGGCACAAGTTTCAAAAAGCATACCATTTATTTCAACAGCTTCTTTACGATTTTCGATCTTGCGAAAATCTGCAATTTGCTCTAGTTTTAGTTACATAATTTTAGTATGAGGTTGTTGGATTCATACCATTCAACAGTAACGTTGACTTGGAATCTGTAATTATGCTCATTTTTTCCAGTAATGAGTCCTTTACGATGACAGTGTCATCCGCAAATTCTGTCATGTAGACGGTTGTCTTACAATTATATATAAACGTTATTTATAGAAAGGGAAATAATACGCCGCCCTGAGGAACTACTTTGTTAAGAACACGGGTTCCAGACACTACCTGGCCAATTTTTAGAAGATGAGGACGCTCCGTAATACCCCCTTCACACTGAACTAGTTCGAAGAACGTTCCTGCCCGTTCTGAAATGTTCATGAAACGGGATGAGGACGGGTTCAAACGTGTAATTTTGGCTTATACTACGACACAACACAGTTTGAAGTAAGTCCATTACGATTGCAGACGGTTGTACAACGTTCGCACAACGTTTAAAACGGGAAGATGTTACGCTCAATGTCGTTTGAAGTCCGTTCTTAACAAGTTCCAATCCGTCTTTAACCCGTTTAACCCCGTTCACAGTAAGTTTCAACTCGTTCTAGGACGTTTCTACACGGTTCGCACTACGACGTGTATGGAGTGCGATATCGCTCAGTATTAGATTCCTGAACTGCAGTTCAATTAGAAATTTACTGCAGTGAGTTATCTGGCCTCTGATTGGTCAAAATATGCATGGAGGGCGCTAAACTCGCAGCGGTAACTTAAACTCGCTGCAGTAATTTTTTTTTCTGTTCTGTGATTGGTTGGAATTTGTTGCCGAGAATCTTGCTGCAGAAAGTTTAATATACCACCCCTACGATGTATTTGATTCGTCGATTAATTAGATACTATGCCTCCATGCATGAAGAGTATTTTAACGTATAAATGTATCACACTTGCATTTTACACCCCAAGATTCCCGATGGCATTTATTGTCATATACGAGCATTAATTGTTCGCCCATTAACAAGAATACGATGGTCAGGCGAAGGACTATATTATTGTTACTACTGGTGTGATTGTTAGAAACAGTTCAAGCCAAGTAGAAAGCATACATACA
>NW_022724067.1:0-565 GCF_011630105.1 Anneissia japonica
TCAGTGCGAATCGTACAAGGAGGACTTCAAGCACGAGCGCCGCGATCAAGAGCTTATGGCATCCCGAAGCAAGGCGTCAAACGAACCGAAGATCAGGTCCATCAATAGGCAGCTCCAGCAGCTGCTGCGGAGAGGATACGACGACGTGGAGGTGGACGGGGCCGGAGGCGGAAACGACGGAGATAGCAGCAGCGACGAAGTAGATCGCGGTGTGTGTGCTGCTCGTCCGACGAACGGCATTTTCGATCGGTCGATCCCCCCTCACTTGGTCGACGTCGAACTGATCGCCGTGTGCGACAAGCTGCTGGCGCAGCACGGAGAGAATGTGTTTTGAAAAGCCAATAAAAGAGGAAACAAAAACAAAATTGTTATTAGTTTCGCATTTTTTTTCTTTTCTACCTAACATCTATCGGTGGAAAACGAATAAGAAAACAACTATGGACATGTACGACTTCTCGGGCCACTTAATGGACGGTGCTTTCGGAAGCGTTTACTCGGCCATCAGAAGAGCCGACGGACTGCCGGTCGCCGTGAAGGTAGTGAGAAACTCCTCGGCGTCCTACCT
>NW_022724068.1:0-30781 GCF_011630105.1 Anneissia japonica
CCATTATATATATTTATTTACTTGAATTCAATTTTAAGATTTATCTTCCTAAAAACAACAGTGGTTAGGATTTTAATGACCATGGTATTTCAGGTCACCATATTGATGTTAATATGCATCTGTTAATTGGGAAGATATAAATATTTCTCAATGAAAGATAAAATATTTGAAATATAAACATTTCCTATATTGAACTATATTAATCTGGTTTTATAGCTCAACATAAGTAGATATTTTTGGAATTATATATATATGTTAATGATGATATTCATGATGATGACAATATTTTTAAATTTTTATTTTAAGAATGTTACTCAAGAAGTTGTTCAAGATTTGCTGGCACAGCAGACTTTAAGAGACCTTCAAAAATATTAATATAAAAACATACACAGTACTGTATTGCACAAATCAACCACCACACAAAAACTAAGATAAAATTTAAAAACATATTTTACTGCAAAATGTTCAGTAATTATATTGTAATGTTATGATAATATTATATTTTGTTTGTCTCCTCTTTGTACAGTATTTATTTATGCAACTGGAACAAAATTTTGTAGTAGCATGTCATACATTACAATAAAGTTATCAGTATTTATTTATGCAACTGGAACAAAATTTTGTAGTATCATAATATACGTTACAATAAAGTTATCTTGAATCTTTAAGTTTAATAATGATAATTATTTTAATAACAATATTAATTATGTCGATGACAATTATTAAGATATCAATAATCAAGTGACAAATAATGATGATGTTAATTAAGGTGACATATATATGTTTATAGTAATAAAATAAAAACTATATTTCTTGGAAAAAAATTAAAAACATTTTAGCAATAAAACACTACCTTATAATAAAACGTCATGTATCTTTTTTCAAATATCATTTTTACTTGTGAATTTTATATTTGAAATTTATGCCAAGCTATAAAGCCTGCTTTAAGAAGACCTAATCAAAGCCAATATTATGTTTATGCTAATTCACTCTAGTGGCTAGCAATGCATATTGAATCTGCAAGATCTATAGGATTGGGTACCATTATATAGTATCATTTATTTAATATTATTGATCCCAAACACATTGTTATTGCAAAAAGCTGATGTGGTTGCTTTTAGATAAAAATAAATGTTACGTATTACAAACAGCTTGCTCCACCCTATGTAGTTTTGTAAGCGGGGAAAAAAAACACAGCTCTCTGATGCAATACCATCTTATAGGTTGAACAATGAGCCACAACAATATAAAATCTTGTTTATCGCTAATGTATAATTTTGTTTGCAAAAAATATTCTCATCATGCAATTTATTTGAATATAAGTAGTGAATGCCAAATGCCTGGTGTATATTCAATATTAATTATTATTTACTGCAGCCCTGCGCTACATACTTTCACTATATTGCAGATTTTCTGGACATTTAACACAATCTTAATTTGTATTGGCCATGCAGCATAGTCAATATCTTAGCCCACACAAGTAATGGATTGTATGATTGCGAAACAACATACAAGAGATGAAATTATAATGCACAATGCCTGCATATTAGAGATGACAGAAAGTCTGCAATGTTGTTTTAGATGCGTGGAGTCGAAAATGATGGAGTTAAGAAATAATGACAATGCTTCTGGTACAAACGTACCCATCATCCGAGAAAAATTATCAACATTGGAATTACGTTAGGTAAGGTTCTCATGTACACTTTGGTGTGACAAGTGTTGACAACTGATTAGGCAGCCATTTTGTCAGCGCTGTATTGTCATGTTTACGGCAACCATGTCCAAAATTTTACAAAGTTATATTTCAGAATTAACTAAATTAATAGATTTTCTAATACTGGTAATCTAATTTTCATTCAGTCTGATAAATATGTATTTTCATGTTTTATATCATTTTTTTATCATGTCTTGGTGCATATTTCAAAGTAACAATGCATTTACATTTGTTTTCTGTAAAGCAAAACAACTTTGTGTTGGCAAATATATATTTTCTGTGTTGAGTTAAATAAATGAGCAATAAAATATAATATATACATTGCTTACTTTTTATATTTATTTAGGTTTTCTTACCATTAAACTTACTACATTATAAACAATATTATATTTTTTTGCAGCGACACAAATTGGCTCACAATTAATTAAAATTTTTCTTACGTCTGTAAATCAGTGAGGAAATTTATTGTTTTGATTTTTTTAATTGACATCATTGTTCATTTCACATGAGCAATTCGGGTTTCTAATAGAATTTTTAGATTAAATCATATTTCCTGCAGACAGTATGCCTATATATTTAAAGAAACCAATATTGATTATGGCATTTTTTTGGGAGTTGAGTAGTATTTCATATTTCTTCTAGGATGCTACATGTTTCAAAGTTCAATCAAGGAAGAATCTTATGAACATACATGCAGAAAAATGGTGAAGACTCAGCATTGTAGATTATTACCACTTCGGTTGAAGGTGAACATGTGGAAACACTGCCCCAATGACAGCTCGTGGAAGAGTGGCTTTATTGTCAAATGTCTTTTATATTTCTGTATAATTTTACAATGCACTGGCACTACTGTAACAAATATCGAGGTTAGGATTAGCGAACCTCCATTAAATGAAGTCACAGAAGGTGAGGAATTCACATTATTGTGTTTAATAAAATTTATTTCATTTATTGAAAAACGAGAGACAATCTGGTTTCAAGATGAAATGGTGATTGTAAGTTATAATCCACAACGTATTCCTCCTTTAAAATACTCAGATTCCACTCCCAGAAACAAATTTGTGGCAACTTATGTTTCTGGTGGTGAACTCTTTGATCAGTTTGCATTAATTATCAAGAATGTTGAAATATCAGATTTTAATGTTGCTTACAAATGCGCAGGCAGAGATGAAAAGAAGACTGAATATTCCAATATAGCATCACAACCAGAGGTAATAGAAGTGCCGGATCCCAGGTACCCTCTTTGCGAACCTAGAGATCAAACATTTAATGAGAATGCAGAGAAGACACTTAAATGTCGCTCAGAAAGCATTCATCCGGCCGTGACATTGAGATGGTATAAAAACGGTAAACCATTGGACTCAACAACTGACAATGAAAATGATGAAATCATTCAGAAATACACCTTCAATGTTAAGTATGAAGATGCTAATGCAGAATTTGTATGTGTTCAGTCATCAACATCCATACCAAGATTAAATGGAAATTGCACAATTGGCCCAATATATGTCAATTATATACCAAGAGTTACTATTGAATACCGTGGAGAGAAAAATAAGAATGCCATGATGAAATACAATGATGTGAACATTTTGATTTGCCATGCAAATACATCCCATGCAAATTTGGCAACA
Organism: Anneissia japonica; assembly: GCF_011630105.1. Classification (NCBI taxonomy): domain Eukaryota; kingdom Metazoa; phylum Echinodermata; class Crinoidea; order Comatulida; family Comatulidae; genus Anneissia; species Anneissia japonica. The sequence goes on from NW_022724068.1 coordinate 3,349, forward strand.
TTTAAATGGACATTTAGTAGATTTTTAAGACCAGGCGTTGACTATACTCTTTCAGATGATAGCCGATTCATGACTTTTACAGCAAAAGATGAGCACAATAAACTCAATGCCAAATGTACAGTAACAAACAGCCTAGGTTCTGGATCAGCAAATATAACTATATTTGTGACCAAACATATAAAGCCAACACCGCTAACATCAGGACCTACCAATCCAGATTATTCATCGCAAGTTCCACCATCATTAGTTGTTGCAATAATTGGCATTTGTACGTTGTTTATCGTCATTATAATGTCATCAGTTTTATGCTGTCTAAAGTTTTATGCACACCGGCAATTCATTAACGCACACATGCGAAGACAGGAGATTTACCAAAGGCACGACCCCTCCATAGGGTGCACAATTGCTCAACCGGAGATATACTTTGAGCCCAAGGATAGTATATCACAGAGTACAAACACATCTGACGGAACAAGTTCAACGAAGAGGTCTATTGGGATACAGGTTTTACCACAGGTAAACTTAGAACTCCAGGACATACATCAGCAGCAGACATTACCTGCACGTTATAGGGGGCGCCCTTTACCGCAGCCAGGAAGACCAAATTCACCAATGGTAGACTGCGGCTGCTCTTTTGTCTAATGCATGAAACAAACAATTTCTCCCCCTAAACTTTCTTTAAATTATAGATTTCTTTTTGCTATTATGAAAACATTATCTTAAAAAAATTTTTTTATTATTAATCACACTACAAATAAATTAAATATACAGTATAATGCTGAAACATGTAAGATAATGGCATGGGCTAAGAAAGCCTAACACCATGTAGTGACCATGCCTTCATTGTTTAAAAAATTCTGTAATACAGGAGAATTTAACTGAAAATAATTCTACAAGCATTTTATCCAGAGCCCTAAAATGCTAAATTAAATTATTAATGAATAAATTTTGTTTATAAGAGATTACTTTGTATTTCAGTAGGTCTATTAATAGGACTTTCTACTTTTGACATTAATCTTGTGAAGTAATACATTTCTGTAATGGCTCGAACTCAAACAAAATATTTTTTTTTTAATTATAAATGTACAGTATTTGTAAAATGTAACATGTAATATTAAAAACATCAAATAAACTGTAAATTAGTGATATTAAAACTTTTACAAATTAATAGGTTTTGAAGCCATCCTAAATACTGCTTGGCCAGCAGCCCACAATATAAAGGTCTTTTAAATATTTTTCCTTTTTAATCTTATGTGAATTTCAAATTGTCAGAATTACAGTATGTTACAGTACAGTAATGTTTATGGAAAGCTATATCAAGAAACCTGATGCTCCTTTGACTATTTGAGGGGTGGCACCAGTGGGTGGGCCATCAGGGACTCCTGGCCCAGCCACTGGGGGTTCATGGTAAAATTTGTCTGGAAAAATAATTAGAATTATTAACCCAGTCTGTGACAGACATTTTGGAACACCTAGAAGTGATAGGAGTGTTGCCCGGTTTTGAAAAAAAAAAAAAAAAAATTGTACTCAAATTGAAATCTGAGAGTGCAGTTTTTTGGGTATTTAGAGGTGACATAACCAAAATATTTCTTACCTGAGCCCCAAATATGGTGGGGATGAGGTTGTCTAAACCCTTCATTTGTAAAAGAGTCCCCTTGTTCCCCCACCCCTATTTTGAATTCCTAGATCTGCCTTTGAAAATCAACTGTCGGTTACACTTCCTGCCATAATATTAGGGCCAGTTGATCTACCAAATTAGCAATCATACTGGAAATATTTGATAGCTATAATCTTTAATACCATAGATTTTTTTTATAGTTTTCCCAGTGGTAACATCTGTGGATGGGCCCAGACCCAGTTGCTGTAGACACCAGGCCCAGCCATTGGGAACTGGTTAAGCATTTTTACAGTTTAGAGGTGCATGTTCTTAAAATTTGCTCCAACAGTGGTGGCTGAGGTGGGTGTGGATCCCTTTACATTAGACCTCACGTCGGGGACTGTGGATCTCCCACATATTTCATTCTGATGTACTGGATTATCTAAGCTACTGTACCTATACCTGTATTTCCTAATGTAAAAAAAAAATCTGCATTGTTTTAAATAAATATATTTCCATAATGTATGCGTGGAATTATATTAGCATGTAAACATTTTAAAGTTAAAAAAATAATTGTTTTATTTCCTAACTTCTGCAGAACATTCAATGTGGGGTATAAGGTCACGGAGTTCGATCATCATATATATATATATATATATATATATATATATATATATATATATATATATATATATACTATTGTAATTCCTGAAGACAAATTATATTTATTATTAGGTATCTACATGTGCATGTGTACTTGGCCCCATCATGTGCTTCTATGAAATTAAAACATATTGCCTGCATGCCAAGCTACCTAAAAATTGACAAACTCATTCTAGAGAGCTTTAGCTATAAATAAAATTTATTTATAAGCTACATAGTATTTTACACTCCTCTGTAACTGAAATGCACAGAATTTTAATGTAGAATTCAAATGTGTTGTACACCCCACCTCTTGAATTCCTAAATGACATGATGCAAAACAATACTCTGAGACTGTTTTTCACATAAAAGAAAAAGCCCCAATTCTCTTTCCTAATTTTATGCACCAACAGCAAACCATCATAAGTTAATGAATTAATTTATCTTTAATTAAAAAAAGGATGCCTAATTGTACAACAACGGACTTTTTATAGTCCACACCTTAGCAACCATATTTAAAGGGTGGGGTTTCATGCTTGGTGTCCTGATTCTGAGGTCTCACGTGACGTTCTTAAAGACAGAATACATTAACATATCTCATAAATATTGATTAGGTAATAACAACATTTCATTAGTCAATTCCACTCGGTACATCATCATCATCATCTTCTTCAGGTCTATCCCCTCAAGGGGGGTCGGGTCATCTCGACACCACTTTCCATTCTCTCCTGTCACCAACTCTGCTCAGATCAACCATTCTACCATCGTCCCGGACATAATCTATCCAGCACTTTCTTGGTCGTCCTCTCTTCCTTCTGCCGACCTCTACCTGCTCCACTGCCATCTGACTAAGTTGTCCTCTATTCTCTTCTCTTCATGTGTCCATACCACCTCAATCTTTTCTCTAAAATTTACAACTTTTACATCCTGTCTTATATCTTCATTTCTCAATCTCTCCTGCCTTTTCACCCCTCTAATTGTTCGTAGACATCTCATCTCTGCCACTTCCAACTTCTTAACGTGCTCTTCTTTCACTGCCCAAGTCTCTGCCCCCGTCTGCCCCATAAAGGGCCACAGGTTTTATCATGGTCTTGTACACCTGTGTGTACGATATTTTCTATTTCCTATGTGTGCATATATTACACCTACGTGTGCATATATTACACAGACACAGGTAAACTACCCAAAATTGACTAATGTCAATGTTTACAAGGTGTAGTAAAACAAGTACAAGATGGTATCATTTTGGTAAGACGATGAATTCTTCTTTCCTCGTTGTTAGTGTGACTACCTCCTGACGGAGGGTAGTCCCAATCATCCAACATCCACCACTTCATCATCACCTCAAACCATGTTGTACTTGTATAATGTACAACCTGACTTCAAAGGTCATGATGATATCATCCCAGTTTTCTTCCCAACAGCAAATATTCTATTATTAACTTGACAAATTACTAAAATTGATATATATCTTGTTTCGGGAAATACTACTTATCCATTTCATTGGTCCGGAAATAACTATCTACTGTAAATGTAAAAAACAGAAACATAATAAAGAAATACCATTGGACGTTTCTATGAACGACAGACTACTGAAATAAACTTGTGAAAATTTGTTTGGAATAGAATGATGTATGACTTTTAAATATACTCAATGTTCTCTACTGGATATCACAAAGATTGAAAATAATGTACATATATACTTTAATAATCTTAATATATATCACAATTTTGTGTACGTTTCTAGATTGCTTGGTTTTTAATAGGACTTTCATGTATAATAAATACAACTATAGTGCAATTTAAAAAAAAAAATTATCAAATATAAAAAGTTTGGGATTTCATTGTACAGGTAGAATATGTCCCTTACTGATGTCTAAAAAATTATATGTTATATAAAAATCATTCATGTTTTTTTGTATTTCAATCAAAAACAAATTATTTGCGTATGCAAACAGAGATGTAATATTTAATATCCAATAAATTTCAATAATGAATAAGCTTGAAATTATCTATGTATGGCTTTTGGTAGTCTATATTCAAGATTTTCAATATGCAAGAAATGAGAGGAAAGGAATATTCCCTAATTCAGATTACTAGAAAAACCTATTGAGTATACTATTATTATATATTTTATTCTTGATATAATATAATTATATCAATATTGCATAATTATATTAAAAATATTTAGAAAATTGTAATGAATTCATTATAAAGAGGTTTTCATTAATGAAACTGTAATGTAAAAAAACTATTATCTCTCTTGTGTATACCCACATGGGATCTATTCATAGAGGTATTACAACAACTAGAGTGCTAACAATGCGATGAAGCAATGCAGAGTTGTATATCAGTACTCATCAAGATGGCTGCTATAGGATGAGCGCTACCTTTAGGCCTAGTTATACAGACTTTAACAGTAAATAACACTAAATATTATTTAATTAATCATTAATAATAATAATTGAAATACTGTACAAACATCACCCTAACACTGCTAGGAAGAGTTAGCAACTCACATAGGAAATCTAACTATGTTAAAAACTTTCATTGTAAGGGCGCAAATTTAAACAAGGCCTTACACATCTGCGGTCAGTTGGACCTAGTCTATGCTGAAAATGGGCTAGGCCATGATGCTTTCCAAAAATAAAACCTCCTGCTCTTCCTTATAGACTTAACAGCAAAATTGCCGATTGCTTAATTATTGACTATAACTGCAGCTCCATCACGACTTGAGCAACTCAAGCGATGTGACAATCACCATCAAAATAAAAACGGTATTTGAAAACGCGTTTGTTGGTGGTGTATTTAATGGGTGTAACTGAAGATCAACTTGGATGTTTTCATTCGGTGTGAATGGGAAATGCATTTGGTGTGAACGGGAAATGCATCCCTTTATCACTCCAGAATTAACTTGGTTTATTCTCACCTTTGGCAGTGTAAAATCAGTATCAGATAGACACTGAATAGTACTGACACACAACTCTGCATTTTTTTAAACATCATATACATTGGAATTAGCTCTATTATTCTTAGATAACTCTATGAATCTATTACACCTACGTTTCTTATGAATCCCTATTTACATGTTCTTGTTCATGTTATCAGTTCTATTGAGTTGGATGGGGTCATCCTCATATAAAAAAAGCTTGAATACAAAGGATATAATAAATATGTATAGAAACAGCTTTATTTTTTGTAGATATGAATAGTTGACTATATTAAATGTAATCTTTCTAACCAAATTCTTAATTTTGGAGAACTATCAATAATTGTGGACAGGAGTAAATCTTTATGTATTGCACTGAAATTAAAAATATAATATACTGGTGATATTTTGTAGCCACTTCAAAGCTTGCATTAGTATTGTTCTAGAAACAAGAAACAGCATAAATGGCTGCGTTCTTCCTGGTTTTGGGGTGTCAAAATGTAAATTTCTTTGCTGAAATATTTCTTAAAATAGCAGCCAAAAACTTTTCTACATTCTGTCAACAATTACTGATGCTCCATTATATATATATATATGTACATACTTAAAAAAAATATTCAGTAAATTGAGTTTATATGGTGCTACATGGTTCTAGCATTCTAAAATGTGTGGTCGAAAAATGTATATGTTGTTCAAATGTTTATTCATTTTATTCATCATCATCAACAATAAAAAAATACAAAAAGCATTAATATAAAATACAATGATGAAAAGGACAACAAAAAAAATCCAAAAAAACTCACGGCACTGCACTAGTATTTTAAGGCCTACATTGTTACTAAAATAAATCGATTCGTTTTAAGTTTTGGGTTTAAGGTATTATTGTTATTAATTGGTACCAGTAATTTAAAAGAGCTTTAACGTTACAATGCACCCTCTAATTCGATACCCTCTAATTCCGGGACCCCCTTCAATTTGAGATCGCTTTTTAAAAGAACTAAATAACAATCTTCAGTCTTCTAACACAACGTTTTTAATTGGAGACAAGCCCCAAGACCACCCTAAATTTCAGAGGTGGTCTCGAATTGGAGGGCGAACTGTATCTGACGTCTGTATATTATATCACTTACATTAATTCAGACTTGCGCATTTTATGTGATTGTCACGGTTTTCTTTTTTTTTAATGTAAATCTTAATAAAAACAAAAATTAAGGCTTGGTTGGGTTTCAGTTATTAAAAGTGAATGAATCAGCCAAAACCTAGATCAGCTTGATCCTGATCATAGTTCATACAGCAACCATTTAAAATATTGTTGAAAAAAAAAAAAAACAAGTCTTCAGCAATTCATTTTGATTATTATAAATTATAAACCTGATGTATATATTCAATTTTGTTTTTAAACTCATATATACATACACATCGACATGATTTACTAATTTGTTTTTGGTTATTGGTGAAATTTACTTTCCATTACTTTTTCACATGATGTGAATAAATTGATTTTTAATAATTATGTGTATTTGTCAAGTATGGAATTAGGTTGATTGAAGACTGATTGACAAATAATAGGACAATGTAACTATTTTAACATCATACTGTATGCTAATGATTCTCACACATTAAATCGTCCATATGTTTTCCCCTTCAAGGTTATAATAATAAAAACCGGCTCCTGAAGAAAAACATTTGTTGATATTTTCTAAGATATGTTTCTAAAACAATGAAAGAGTGTTTGGTTAAATAACTGGCTAAGATACAGATTTTTAAATATTTAGTAACTGAAGGAAGGCTTTATAATAAATTAGTTTTTACAATTAATCTGCAAAAAAGTGCATAAACAAATTTTAATGAATAATAATTAATTAATTAATAAAAATTAATATTCATTATGCTTTTCAAATAAAATGAGCCAACAAGTCTATTTATTACATGTACACGTAAGTCCTGCACAAAAAGCACACGCAAGAAATAACAGTTGGAAAACATCATATTGATATGGAAAGTGAGCTTCAGTTTTCCTATTGATTTCTGTTGGTAACAAAGACATCTAGCTACAGTATGGTGTTTGAGGACCTTGCCAATTTAATGGCCTTTATCATCATTAACAATAAGAATATGAAAATATAATCAAGAATTTACATTTAAAAGAACTGATCAATAAGGAACAACAATGAGTTTTCATTATTCATATCATTCGTGATGTCATCACCGCTTTGTGTTGATATCAAAATAGGAAAAATTGTCTTTATGGTACTTCGCAAACCTTAATTATCTATACATTATAGGCTCAATATCTTTGATTAAATCCTTAAAAAATACTGATTAATTATCCTAGAGCCCCCAGCTACTAAATAATAGGGACTATAAATTATGATTTTTTTTAAAAACTAGACCTAGGGTTATGATTTTTAATGTAATCCATTGCAATCATAATCATCAACACATCCACTATCAGTATTATCACACTATTATTTATTATTATCTTTCAATATTATTATTCTTGTTATAGCATTTTCACATGTGTTATTATCATTGCCATGTCAATACCAACATGATTATTATCATCTTCATTATCAATATCATACCATCACCATTATCATTACCATCATCAATTTTTTTTTCTTTTGTGGCGTAACCACCACATTTATTTCAACAATCTTCATTAAAAAGGAACAATACAATATTTCCTTTTTTTTTTCAAGTTCTTTTCATTCCCTTCTTCTTTTTTTTAAATATTTATATAATTCAGTGACAACAGTACTATCAAATTATTATTATTTTTCAAAATCAGTTTTAACCACAGAAAACATCAATAGCAAATATTGATAAAAACCATCATGTATATATATATATACATATACATACACATATATACATATATATACATATATACATACATACACACATACATACACATACATACACACACACACATACATACACACAAATATAAGTTTATATATACACACACACAGACACAAATACATAAATATATATATATATACACATTTACATATATAAACATACATACATACACACAAAAACACATATACACATACACATACACAAATATACATACAGATACACACACAAACAAAAACACACACTAACATCAATATATATACACATACATACGCAAACAAACACATATGTATCTATATATACATACATAAAATACAAAAACATATATCCCAAATATCACTTTTTATTCCAATTTTCGTTCATTCAACTAATAATTACATAGCTGAAATTAAGGAGGTAACCGTAATTGTGATACTAGAATCAGTTTTCAGTTTTCTTGTATTTTGTTTTAACAGTTAATACCATCATCATTATCATCTTTCTCATCCTCATCATTATTATAATTTAATAATTTTATTTCACTCAAAGATCAAACATAATTAAGTCTGGTAGGCAAAAAAGGGAACATGTCCCTGAACAAAATGCCTACCAGAGAAACAATGATAATACTCATAACATCAACAACAATAACAGAGAACAAAAAGTAATAATAATAATCATTATAATAATGATAATGAAAATAATAATAATAATAATAATAACAATAATAATAATAATAATAATAATAATAATAATAATAATAATAATAATATTGAAAATAATAATAATATAAAAAATAATATTCTTCATCATAATTTTCATTATCATCATCATTTTCTTCGGTCAACATCATAATTAATACTAAAGTCACTATTAGTATCATCATTATCATCAAGACCACCACATCAATAGCATCATCATCATCACCGTCTGTCATTATCATTTAAATATATCTATATTTATTCATATCATGGAAATACTTCAGTAACAAAGGTACTATTCTCACACATAGCCCTTTTAAATAAGTTGTTATAAGCTTAGTGGAAATCTGTTTTTTAGTCATGATGGGAAAAAATTCATAATTTTTCACAGGATTTCAACATTGGATCCTGAAATTGGAACTTAAACATCCATCAACATAGAATACATCATCCCAATTACCGTCCTCATAAAAAAAAAACCTAACAACCATCATCACCGCTTAATTAATTACCATTCTTGTTTATTATGATCAAATGTTTCTAAGAACTCTGTTATTCAATAGATTTAATAACAAAGAACACTTAAGCAGATTCATGCAATTTTGATTGGTTGATTTAATCACATGAAATATCATCAGTTGTTCAATTTAGTAAAAAAAATCTAAGTTTGAATATTAATAATTTTTTTGTTCCATTCATCATACAATTTTAGTTTCAGGCAATAAACTGCACCGCCATAGAGAACAAAACCTTAATACAGTAGGTCTAGTTTGCCATACTGTAAAAAATTTGTCATTTTTGACCAACAAGTGAAGGCAATATGGGAAATAAATATAAATGTATCAAACAAGTGAAAACAATAGGAGTTGAAAAATCATAATAATAATGATAATAATGATTCTCACTTGACAAATTAATTATAACTATGAGAAAATGCTCAAAAAACAACAGAATTTTTTTTTCTAAGAAGGATAATGTTTCTATGAGTGCAGAACTAATCAATACACAAAAGCATAAATTCTCGGAATACATGTTAATCAATAAAGAAGGAAAAGAACTACTAAGCAATTAGTAGAGCTGCGCCTAGTACACTTGCGGAAAATTTGTATAAGAAGGCTAGATTTAATGCTTGAAAAAATTTTCTGAAGACCTGCAAGGCTCAAAGGAAATTTTTGAATGCATTAAATCTAACCTAAGTATAATAATTTTCAACCTAGTGTACGATGTATGCAGCTGTACTAATTGCTTTGAAAGTCAATCACTGTCTCTTAACGTTAGTTTTTATAATAAACTGTTGTAGCTGCAGTCATTGGTTGCTATAATGATATGATCATACTGCTGTGTGTGTATTACATTTATAAATAACTATTTGATTGTGCTTCAAGAACATGAAATGCTATTTTAAGACATTTGTCAAAAAACATTCCTTAAAGCATTTGAGAAAGTACACCGGACCATAATCACTTTTTGGTCGGTGCAGACAGGTAAAATCGTGTGATGATTTCATCTCTAGTCTAGGCTCAGTGACCTCTTGCCTAGGCCTACATCTAATTTTGTTCCTTGAGTCTTAAAATAGGTTTAGAATACTCCTACTACGTGTTCTTTATTATATTATTAGGGTTCATTGATTCAAGGAATTCCTTATTTTTCATACTTAATATTAGAATTTGAAGTAAGTTTCTTCGGGTTCTAATCAACTTTATGAAAGTAATTTTTCAATTACCACTTGTCAACAAACGACGATTGGCCGAGTGCCTTCCTTTCCGCAGACGTGCATCATAGTGCTAGGCGTAAAAACACTAGTCTAGCAATCGTCGCGGTGACAAAAAAATTATGTACTTTTTTTGCACACGAACTTAAAAAAAATCAAGCCAAGTGTGCACTAGGCGAAAAAATAGTAAACTGTGGGGGATAGGCAAATAACAATGGGAATTGCAGTGATGACGTCACAATTGATTTATAACATTAAATAATGTATATACCAAAACAAACTGGTATGAACAAAATATATTTTATTCAAATTATATTTTATTTAAAATCAAATCAAATCAAATTATATTTTATTCAAATTATATTTTTATTTAAATACATATATTTATATATGAGTAATATAAACAACATATAGTAAAAGTCTCAAATAATTAATTTTATTTACATTTAGTAGAGTGAACTTCCATGGAGGGGCCCAATCATCCTAAGCCTGGCGCAGACTGCATCGTCCGCAAGTTATGATATCAGTGCTGTTTCAAGTGGCAAGCTCGCCCATTGTACTAGTGGTGGAACAAGTCCAATCGGATAAGGACTATACACCTTAGGCCTAGTGTACATAACTGGCTCATATGTACCTTAAAGAACCCAGTATCTTTTGAGATGAGTAGAGGGTTTAACCCTGGTCTGCTGGTCAATACAGCCTGTTTCCCTGCGGTTGTAGACTTTAAGATCCCTTGCAGGAAGTACCTACGTAAATATAAAAGGCTTTCTGATGTAACGCCATCTGACTGTTTGGCCATATTTTAAAGTGGATCTTCATTGAAAATGTCCCTTCGCCAGGACTGCCCTTCACAGTTACTTTGCATTTACATAGTGATGAATGTAGATGCAACATGTGCCATGTTTAAAGTGAATTGTCTTGGTTTATAGCTAACTGCTCCACATTTCCTAATGTTTGTGAACAGTTTATTAACTCCCAGAGTCTTCCGGAAGATTTTTAAAAATAATCGTAAATCTTTCACTTTCATTTTGCAAGTTACATTGAAAACATAAGCATTGCTAAAGTGGCTTGTCGTAGATTTATGTCAAAATTAATTCCAAGACTACAATCACCATCAGTTCGACAATAGTTGGGAATTGACATTATCACTTATAATGCGGTGCTCATGAATTTTGAAATTTGGCAGTGCGGGATGTTGGTATCGCAACAGTGTCATTTTGGAAAAAATAATTATGGGTCATGACCCAAACTGAAAATTGTTATTGGGTTGTGTCAATTTTACCAGTAATGTTGGGTTGGGTGAATTTTTCCCTCCATTACTATACCAACTCTTAATTTTACATTCCAGTATTTATACATTATAGAATAAATCTTAAACAACCAATAAGAAATTTTTTTTTATAGATTTATGTAGGAAGCATATGTGTTTCCTTAATACCTTTTAATATCTTAAAAATTAAAGCTGCTTTTAATGTAAGATTTACTAACTGATATTCTGAGAAAACAGGTTAAAAAAAAATTGAAGAAGCACACAATGGCCAAACATAAGCTAGACGAAGATTTCAACGAATTTTCTTCTAAATTGAATGAGCAATTCTAAATTGCAAGCATCAACATTGATTTAAAAAAAAAAAAGAAACGAAACCACTTCACACTGTCACCAGGAAATGTTAGTCTAGTGTTTGGGCACTTTCAGGAGCAATTAAAAGCCAAGTTTAAACAAGCTCGCATATTTCTGTCATCTGACTTGGTCATATAATCCTCTGATTAAGTCTGTGCACAAATCATGTCACATGACTAATTATCTCCGAAGTAAATATTGTCAGGTTTATAGTTAACAGCTAGCGAAATATATTACAGTATCAGAGCACAGCAGAGTAAGTAAAAACAAGCAGGTAGTCGTTCTATTGATTGTGTTACAATGGTGGAAAAATTCAGTGCCTGATTACATAATTACTGGTATATTGACCACTCAATGTTAAATGTAGAGCAGAAGATCTACAGTACATATTACATTTATAGGCCTACATAATAATAATAATAATAAATATATATATATATACATATATATATACATATATATTATGTGTGTGTATGTTTGGTTTGTATACATTATAGCAAATGGCGAAAAAAGTTTGCGCCACCCCCAACCCCTCCCCCTCCCATTTTAAGACTCCTAGATGTGCCACTGGGAACTTTCTCATCGAAAAATAGGCCAATCCGTCACTGGCTTTTATAAAGCTAATTTATTATGTAATATATAGAGTCAAATATTTTGTATCCTGTTCATGTTTACAAATCATCTCTCCTCCACAGTGTTTAATGGATTAAAAATTAAATTGGGAGCAATGACACGCAATTTATATGCTTAATGATGAAATAAAAATAATAACCCAATTCTGCCTTAACTTAAAAAATATATAATCATCAAAATTAAGGCTGGTATAATAACAAACTAATTTATAAAGTTTGGTTTACACTGCAGCATTTAGACAAATGTAAAAAAATGCTAACCAATTGATTTTCAGTGTAAGCCATTTGAAATTAGACACATCATTGTCTGTGAACCATAGTCTATCATTGAATAGAATAATCTGGAAGTTTCACTTCAAAAAGGTTCAAAATAAATTGTCACATTTGTATGATAAAGCTACTATGAGATACATACTGTGGCTGTCACATAAAGAAGGAAAATACAATAAAAAATGTCAAAACAACTAGAAGGTTATACATTAAGTTGTCATGGAAAATACGCAAACAATCTTTTTTTACAACATTAAGATGGATTAACCAATTAATATTCTACTTTATTTAGTCAAGACCAACTAACAAAAAACTATTCCTAATTAAATTACATATTCATATAAAAACAATCTAATGGAGAAATGTACAGCTGTGCCTGTTACTGTGGAAACAATTACAAAGCAATAATGGTAGTATTAATAATAATACTTACAGTAAATGTAAAAATAAATTGAAAATATATATATATAATATTAATAATAAAAAATAATAATTATTAAAAATTATAAGAGCATCAATACGATAAAATGTACAATAGCCACAATCACAATCAAACTAAAAAATATAAGAACACGATATATATTATATTAATACTATATATTATTTATAACACAAGCGATTAGCTCATTATGCTAAAAGTGTTTATAAATAACTAAAAGAAAGAAAATACTTTTATTGTGTTGTCAGAATTACATATGAATGAGCTACTGTGTGTACACTTATATACATATATTATTATTATTATTATTATTATTATTATTATTATTATTATTATTATTATTATCATTATCATTATTGCTACTAATATACCAGTTTGCAAATAAGCAGCAGTGGCAGATTCAAGGGAGGAAGTGCAGTTGGCCTGGCCCCTCTCCCCTAAATTTTGTTAATTTTACAAACAAAAATGGAGAAGAAATGAAATTAATATTCAAGTTTGAGCAGATTATTTTAAGTCTGAGAACGCCATCTAGAGGTGCCATAATCATAAATATTTCAACGCCAACCATGGTGGGACTGAGGTGGTATAGACCCTACATCTATGAAAGTCCTTTCCTAGGCCCCCTCTATTACAGATTCCTGGATCTGCAACTAAGCAGGGTTTTTTATAATTATTTGTGTTTTAATGGTGAATTCAGTGGCGGATACAGAAATTTGATATAGAGGGGGCTCAGGGCGGGACTCTGACAGATAGTGGGTCTATACCGCCTCAGCCCCACCATAGTTTAATTCAAATTATGATAATGGCACCACAAGATGGCTGGAAATGGCAATCTCAGACTTAAATTTGAATATATAATTTTATTTTTTCTAAATATATTTCATAATTTGGAAAAATTTAGGGGGGCTCCAGGCTGGCTACAACCCTCACCCAACCCCCCCCCCCCCCCCCCCCCCCAACTGGAATTTGGCCCCTGAGGATAACTGCACATTTTCGAACGTCATTCTTAAAGTTTTCTGGGAGTATTTTGAAAGAGCTACACGAATAAAAAATGAAGTGTTAGTGTGAATATGTACATGTATGTTGTAATTCACAGGCTACTACAATTCCAATACGTGAACATCCCCTGTCAACCTGCAAAGATCTTGCGATGAGACCCGAATCTGTTTCTAGGTCGTTTATCCCTCCAGCACTTGCCTAGATTACCTCCTTTTGCTAGCTCAAACATGTACCTATACACCTGGCATTCATCGATCCGAAGGTATGCGGGATCGGATATGAGGATGTATAAGCTAATGTGTGAATGTATCACAGCGCTACATGACAGGTGTCAGAGCCACCACAGAAAAATTTCTTTTCAATGATAAATTGCAAGAATTTATAGTCATAATGAAATGGATATGACAAGAAGATCAAGTTCTTATTTAGTTTCCTCCTAATTGCTTTAGTAATTATTCAAATTCTGTGATAACACAGAAATATGGATAATATTAAATATTTTTGAAAATTCAAAGCCTAATATACAGAGGTCTTTACTATAATGTTGTTAATATTTCATTACTATTCATTCTGGCATAGATACTGCAACCAACAAAATTTACATAATAATATCTGCAAAAAAATGTGAAAGGTTATACAAAAAGGTGAAAAATGTATAAATGTAAAAAGGGAGATAAAATACATACTAAGTCAGATAGAGTAAGTAAAAAAAGTTAACAAGAAAATAAAAAAAACAATAACACATAATAATAGCTGGGAAAGTATCAATAACTTCTACACTGCTACTGGTCAAAAGTCTATTCAGCAACTAAACCAGGGGAAAATTTAGGGGGCCGAGCCACCCCCCCCTTCCCTCTCTTGGAAATTTTAAATAAAAAGAAAGAAAAATGAAATTATTGGTCACCCCAAATGCCTCAGAAGTTATTTCTTTGCCCCTAGGGCAGTGTAATTTCTCCATCGCTGGACATCTCTGGATCCACCACTGAACAAGAAGGCTGTGGTGTAAGAGACTCCAACAATGGACATCTGTGCAAATGTGCTTGTACAAATTATAAATTATTACTTTGCGAATAAAAAATAAATAATCATAGTTATAGATAATACAGTAATATAGTTATAGCACCTCAAACTCGTTTTCTGCAAAACAACTTTCTTCATCTTTAGTTTATTATAATTTACACATATATGAAAAATATAGTTTTATCAACAACAACTGGACAAACAACAATTAGGCGTACTCTGATTTGTTACGACCAATAGCAGAAGGAGTGTATTCTTCTCAAACTTGTCTGTTTATGCGCTGAAATCATTTTCATATCTCAAACAGGTCAAACTATAAACAGCTTGATTATCTTAATTTCTTCGCTTAACACACACAACGTGTCGTGTGTGCCCTTAATATCACAACGCATTGTCTAAAATGACAGCATGGTCCCTAATCAAGATACTTTAAGGGATCATCTTTACAATTCTCATAAAAATATTTTTGAAACAATAAATATGGAATGATTAAAGATAATTAAATGGAGATTATCACTGAATGACATTATGGATCAACGTAAAATACTATAATGAATGTTTCAAATATTTTAAGTCATATTAATTAAAAACATTGACACTGATAATTAATATGTTAATAATGTTTATGTTAAATATGTTTATGCTAATTGCATTTCTGTAAAAAAGTAATTTGTACATAATTGTATTGAATGTTTATAGGATTAATTATTTTTGAATTTTTACAAATTTATACCATTGGCATATTTTTATATTATACCTTAATATCAACCCGCTTGACTAAAATTATGGGATCTTCTTAAACATGAGTCTTATTAATTAGCTGAATTGTTATTTTAATATTATTTTAAGTGAATTATAGACCTGCTATTTATATATTTAAAAATTTTATTTAATAAAACTAAATATTTACAATTATTATTGTTAAGATACATCTCACTAGAATAAAGATGAAAAAATTAACATGAAAAATCTATAATATTTGATTTTATAAGTTTTCTATATCAATAACAATATTATTTGTAAATACTATGATAATGACCTGACATAAATTGCACTTGTTTGTTTAAATGAAAATAAACAATAAGCAAAACAACATCCTTATTGGTTAAGTCAACCAATCCACGCAGTTGAAGCTTAGGTTAGTGAAATGTGACTACATTATCATACACTAGATTACTGAGCAGAAACAATGAAAACTGTGTGACACAGGGATGATCCAGATTGCCCACAGGGGGTCTGGCATTTCTAAAAGGATCTGAACCAAGGCCTCGGTTAGGGTCCTGAAATATAAATCCCTGGTAGGACTAATGTTAAGAGTTTTTATGGCTTAGTTATTTACAATGTTGTGGGGGGGGGGGAGGGAGTAGTGGTCTAGGCCTGTCTGATTGGGCCCCTGACCCCTGCTGGCACCACCACTGGTGTGATATTGAGGAGTACTATCTCTGTTAACACAATTCTAAAACTGGACATTAATTACCATTGGCCAATCAAGGCAGAAACATTCAATTTAATTTTAGGAAGAACTTAATTGCATTGCTAGCAAACATGGGAAAGAAGGGCTTGACTGCTGACAGTCAGGTATAATAACGCACATAATTATTTGGACCACAAGAGAAAGGAAACATATTGGTTTTTTTTTATTCTTTGGGCACAACATTCATCAGAATGGCTTAAAATGGCCCAAAATTGTCTACTTTTTCTAGGCTCCAGAGAGTTATAGACCATATCAGAGGGCTTCCCATTTATAAACCCATTGTTTCCGTCAGGAATGGGAAAACATAAGGCCAAAAAAAATTCTCACTCACTGAAAAAATTAGGGGTGGAAAATTTAAAAAAAAACTTTACAAATAAAAAAAATAATGTGAGTGAATTTATCTTTATTTTATGCCAGATGCCCTACAAATTAGTCTAAAGTTGTGGTCTGATGTAAGATATTGCTATTCTAGGCCTCTGTGGGTTATTTTTCACTGTTCCCTGATCTGATGAGTATCTAAAAAAAAAATTTTTTTTAACTTTTCCCACCTGCCCCTATTTATCATTTTAAAAAAAGAAGGGCAATCAAACAATTTTTTTTTTTTTTTAGCCTAATAAATAGATTTATACAATCATTAGTGAATAGGAATAAAAAGATCCTTTACACTATAAATATAATTTGTTCATGTACCATCTAAAAAAAAGAAGACAGATAATGAACTCGGTTCAGTTGAATTTTAAATTATTTAGTGTCGTAACGATTAGAAATCGATTTGTTTTGATTTAGTTCATCATGGTCAGAGCCTCTGTACGGCTTAAGGTCATTAGAGATCACCATACAAATTGCATAACTCATTAATGTGATCTATTAGAATAGATTATTATTGATTTCATAATATTTGTATTCATTTCAGTTAATGGCATAGATGGATACATGTATGCAGAGATTATACATGAATGCAATGTTGAGTCCTAAAAAGAGAAACAAAAGATGTATATGTGTCCAGCAGGCCTCAACGACCTATATACGTCATGGCATGGGCCTTTCTAATGAAGTTGATCTACTTAACACTGAAAATTCACATGTACGCCAATGTGTTGCATCATTTAAAACAATACTTTTAGACCAATCTTTTATTTATTTGATAATACATCACCATTAGAACAATGACACTCAAAACTGCAATTCACTCTTTATAACAATCTATTAGAGTATTTAAAAGTAAAAAAAGATGTATATGTAGTTATAAGAAACGATAACATCTGAAAAAATGCTAAAAATATTTGTTAGTTGAACTTTTAATTTTATTAATTATAAGAAAAATCAACTTCAAATAGGATCAAGTGAATTCAGTATTTGCTGATTTAAGAATTTAAAAAAATCCTTAAATTGATTACCAGTAAATTTAAGGATCATGTAGAATATAAAGCACAGGTGGGCAAAGTGCAGCCCATGGGCTGCATGCGTCTTGACAGTGATCAGCCCGCGAATATAAATGACAAACTCTATGTGTGCGGACCGCCATCTTTGGATAGAAAAGACCTAGTTTTTGGCGGCCCGGCACTGATCATCTGTAAAATGTAATAGTAAAACTAAGCATAAAGTGGTCATAAAACAGTGTTTGAAGGTTTTTGGAAGTGCACTGAAACATCAAAGTTTGGGTGCGGCCCTCGAAGATGAATAAAAAATTCACTTTGGCCCTCTGACCCATTTTAATGCCCACCCCTGGTATAAAGGAACAGTAATAAGTACTGAATGTGTCAGTTAATTGGTGAGAAAAGCGGCAATACAATCATGAGTCCGGGTCACTGGATAAAGCAAGGGGCCCATGCCTGAAAGTGCCTCAGGATATTTATCAGCATTTTAGCCCCCATACATTTGATTTGAATTGATTTGATTTATTTGATATCAAATTAATAACATCACAAAATCAGAAAAACTGAATACAATGTAAGAAAATTTAGAAAACAAGACATTAATGTTGATATCTTGGATAACCCTCTGAATCCCAATAAAGGATATATTTCCAGAGGGGTTCCAATATACACAAAACAGATGACACCAACAAAAATGGAACAAAAAAAATCATTAAAAACAAAACCACATGCAAGAAAAATTGTTCAAGAGAACAGAGGCAAAAACTGAGATCTTGTGCAATTAGAATTTTCAAAAGTTATTTATTAATTTTCTTCACTCAATTAATTGACTAAAGAGGAAAGGCAAGACAAGAGATGCTCGTTTGAATGAATTTTAAAGGTGCTGTAATTGGAAATTTATTTTATTGCATCTGGCAGGCTGTTCCAATCATGCAAATACTTCTTTAAAACGTAAAACACACCAAAGTGAGCAGAACATTTTTTTCCCCAGGGTAGTTAGAGCACTGATGAAGTCTAAGCCAGGGCATCAGAACTCTATGCCACCATGTGAAAACAATTTTTTTTTCTTTCTTCAATTTCAATTGAAGAATACCATAGTCATTCAAAAAATGAATAACATTTTTCATGCTTTTGGAAAGAGATATGGTAGTAAGCTACAGTATATTTAATATCAATACGTGGAAGCATTTAAGTACATTCACAATGCAACAAAGCAATATACATTCTATAAAAAGAGAAGATGAGGAATACGAGAACAAAAGATGAGTTGAGTTGAGGAGTAGTTGGACTGTAGCCACTCATGTACTTACGTCATATACAGTAACATGGATTTTTAAAATGACTATAACAAAGACAACACCTGGTGATTATGTTTCTATAGTGCATGTACAAAATATCTACAATACTGATGAACAGCAAATGCTTAAAACAGACATGCCCATGAAAAAACAAAAAGTGTCTTGTCTTAAATCTTATGTTCAAATTGTTTTCTGCCTCTTTTTTGCTGTCATCACATGAAATATGTGTGTGAGAACAAAAGCTTATAAAATCTTTCTCATTCTTCGCAAATCATCATTGTAAGCTCTATATGACAAGATACTTGATGTAATTATTTTGTTCTTGTCAACTGACAGAGATTGATGGAATAATTTTATTTAACGCTTAAAAAAAAAATTTATTGGGCATCTTTATAGAGGAGATCAATCCAGCTTATCTGACTACTTGAAACCCTCACACAATGGATGAACTAAAAGTAAAAATGGGATTAACAGTGGCAATAAAGTTTAATACCTAAATCACATTTAAATATTATAAATACTAACAATATTAATAAAAATGTTAAATTTTTATTTTTATACTTTGTATTTTATATATAATAAATGTTTCAAATTTTTTGTAACAATAATAATAACAAAAATATGACTAATAATAATAATAATAATAATAATAATAATAATAATAATAATACTTAATGATAATAATAATAATAATAATAATACTTAATGATAATAATAATAAACTAGACTTGCTATGTGTGTTTGTAAAACAGACTATAGTGCTTCTCCTCACTGATATAGTGAGAACTTGAAATGAAAGAAAAAAAAATCATTAAGAATAATAATGAAGAAAAAAAAATAACCCAAGGCTACTGACCACTGACTCAAACCAGGGCTGCAACTATTGAGAGTGATGTAGAAAGTTCTAAGCATAGTTCTATAGAACCGTGTGAAAGTCAGTGGATTTTCAGTCTATCTCCTGGCATGAATGATATATAGGTTGGGGCAAGCATTGTTTGTTTTATGGTAACTTTGCATTTAACCTAGCTGTAACTGGTGATTTGCTATAGGAAAAGCAAATTGCATTAACATAAAAATTACCAGTTTAATATTAAAAATATGCAGAATGACCTCATTTCTCACTAGGCACATCGTTGCTATTCTTTGTTTGGAAGAAGCTTCAAGATGCTCCAAGCACAGTAAATGATCAAAGTGAGGGTAGGAAAACCCTGTGCAAAACCACAGAAAAACAAGAATGAAGAAATAAAAATTAGAACAAAAAACAATAGCTTTTTCACTGTAGGTGGAAAACCAATAACAATAATAATAGTAGTAGTAATAGCTACTCATCTGCCGCATTGAAAAGTAGGTGGACAAGTTTGAATCCAAACCCTTCACTCAAAATACTCGCCAATCATCCACTTCAGAACTACAGTATATAAATCTGTTTTAACAGAACACGTTTTTCATACAAGTTATTTGATAGGGAGAAATCCCAGGTTGTTGACAGAGAATTGGACAAAACCACAAGGTGGCTCAAGGAGTCCATTTGGATACGTAGAAGAGGGGAAAATACACTCAACAAGGATGAGGGGCCTACAAACTAAATAACATCTAACAACTCATCACGCCCTCAACGGCATATTCTTCAAAAAACAAGAGGGGTATGAGTTGCCAGTCTGATGAAGCTACTGGCACAGTAGTGAAAGTCACTGATAAATGTGAGTACCATCAACATTATTTTTTAGAATTCAGTGGCAGATTCAATGGGCGGTGGGCCAGCCAGCCAGCCCTCCCTTCACCCCTACCCCAAAATTTTTAAAAATTAAAAAACAAAATGAGAAAAAAAGAAAATTCTACTTAAATTTTGAGTCTAAGAGCGCCATTTCCGGCCATCTAGAGGTGCCATTTCATAAATTCTCTACCTCAGCCCCACAATGGTTGGTACAGACCCTCCATCTAAAATCCCTCTCTGCGAACCCTCTATTTCAAATTCCTGGATCCGCCACTGGAATTGAACAAATGAATGTAATTCTATATTAGTAACAACATACCGCCAGATTCAATATTTAGGTACAGCAGTCTCAATACAAGTATGGCCTCAAATGTTCATACAGTATTTTTAAAAACTATTAACAAGTAATTGAAAGTTTTTTGCATAAGACTAGAAATTGCAAATTGCAAGTGAAGTGCTGCGAAGTACAACTGCATATAAATGTTCTTCGAACAAAATTATTTATGCGAGTCAAGTGAAAATAATGAATAATAAAAATATAACAAATAATATGAGACATGACCTGTCTCTTATACACATCTAGATGTGTATAAGAGACAGGAATAATCTAAGGTCAGGCCATAAAGATAGGCTAGTCCTGTAGCTCCACAAGCAATTGATAGGCTGAAATGCTTTTGCTGTTATGATCCAATATACACAGATTATAAAAGGCAGCACTCTGAGACTAACTTTGATGTAATTTATTCAACACAAGCTTTCGCTGGCAGTCAATGCCAGCTTCATCAGGTGTGTGAAGTAAACAATTGAAAACAAAATAGAAAAGAGCTAATGCATACATATTTAGCAAAGGTCTCACAATTAACCAATTAGCAGTCAGATACAATGTAGTATATAATTATCAGAGATAACAAGTGTGATCATGATCCAATATGGAATAGAAAAATTGCATACTAGTATTAGGAATTTATGTCTTGTGTAATGAATGACGTGTTGATATAGGTATAGTAACATCTAATAAAACAAAAGGCAGTAACTCCGAAAAGATGTATATATATATATTGTTTCTTTTTGACTTCTTTAATTCTGTTTTGTTTTTATTATTGTTTTGTCTTCTATTCCCTTTTTTCTTTGATTATGTAATTTAAATTTTGTAATTTAAATTTTATACACTTTTAAATGGCCCTGTGAAAACCACAATTAATTTGTGATCAAGTTTTCCGTTTTTAAAAGTCATTATTATTATTATTATTTATTATTATTATTATTATTATTATTATTATTATTATTATTATTATTATTATTATTATTATTATTATTATTATTATTTTCTGCATAATCAGTAAAATCATGGACTCATCTGATATTAGCAGGATATTTGCAAGCTGAATTAAGAACAAAATTTCTTAAATGCATCATGTCTGACATTTCCTTGTATGGAAACCAAGTACAAATAGAACAGTTACATTGATACAAAAGGCATATCAAATAATTTCCATTATAAATTCTTAGTCTCCATGCAAGTATCTGTGGCAATTATTTTCTCTCTTGGTACCATCGCTCATTTCACATCGAATAAAACAAATCAGATAAGTATCAAAGATTACCCTATTGAGAAAAATATATTGTAATACTAGTCTATGTTTAAGTAGGTGATACGCTGCCGGTCATAGTCTCCAAGTGGATGTAAATAGATAGCAATTTAAAATGTGAGAGGTCGCAGGTACAACCTTTATAATGACTATTCTTTCTATCGTATTGTATACACACAAACTCACAGTATGTGACGCAGAATTTTATAGTCTAAGCCTTGGGCTTTCAACGCAAGAGGTTGGTTGTTTAGATTTCTAGAAGCTGACCACTGGTTAATGTACTTCGGCAAGCCACTTTATCAGCAGTGCGTCCCTCCAAGAGATAAACAATTACCTGATAGGCCTATGGATAGCCTGTGTTCAGATTGTCACAAAATGAGACATGATTCCACAAGAGAGTGAAGAATATTGCGTATTCTGCATATAAATGCCTTTGAGGGCACATCACCTCCTTTGGCATATGCCGCTTTATAATTGTCTATTTCATTAAATTTAGTATGCAGCTATATGCACTATTACACACTATGTAATATCCAATGGTGGCGCTAGTGGGGAACAGGGGGCTTAAGTCCCCACTGGACAGGTCAAGCCCAGACAGAGCTTGTCGGGCAGTCAGACCATGAAACATATAAATATAGGCCCACACCAAGCCAACACATGTCTGTCACTGTCTGAGAGTGCCATTTCCGGCCATCCAGAGGTTGCTCTTCTTTAAAAATCTCATTTGGGAGGGGGAACACCCCCCTCAACCCCTTCCACCACCTCGGGCCTACGAGCTCAATTCCCCTGTCGGACAGCTTAGCCCCCACACCCACAGAAAATATATCCTGGAGCCGCCACTGTTAATATCTACATACTACTATGCACTACTGTCTACAAACTACTTGGGAAATACTAAATATCATATAATATCATATTTATTGTCATTACTCAGGAAAACATAGAAATTTGTTTTGCTCTGTTGGTAAAACACTGGCCAACAGGCAGAACAAATACAAAGATACAATGTACAAAATTTGAGAGTGGGGAAAGTAACATAGCGTCTGTAGGTTGCAATATATACTGATTCTCTCCACACTACTATATGTAAAGCACACTTACAGTATGTCCACATAACTATTAAACACAACTATCTATCGTACTACTGTTTACACACTACTGTTACTTACACATACACATACCAGTCTACATATAGACTATTTCATTTCATTTCATTTATTTCGTCTCAGTAAAATACATAAAAAACAACCGGTTACAATACAACACAGTAAAAGTATAAGACTACTGTATATGCACTACCATGCATGCTTACACACTTTACTATTACACATTACTCTCAATTTTTTTAAATTTAACAAAAATCCCAAACACCATCCTCCCTACAACCCCCCCCCCCCAGGGGGGTGATGCTTTTCATGTCACATGGACTCCTATCCAGATT
The DNA here is from genome assembly GCF_011630105.1 of Anneissia japonica. Lineage (NCBI taxonomy): Eukaryota > Metazoa > Echinodermata > Crinoidea > Comatulida > Comatulidae > Anneissia > Anneissia japonica. Next base: position 27,643 of record NW_022724068.1, read on the forward strand.
CTTCTCTGGATCCACGTCTGAAACATTTAACTTACCATAACAAAATCAATATAATGTTTACATGCATGAACAGAATACTGTATATAGGCTTTACTTCACTACATTGTTTTGGTAATTTTAATATATCCTATTCATTATTATCATTAAAATTATTAACAAAATGATTATCATTATCAAAAACATTATCATTATTATTACAATTAAATGTTTATTAAACATATTGTATATGTAATAAACGTTTATAAAACCAATTGTTATTTATGTGTCTGCTGTTTGTGTTGTGTTTTAGTTGTTAATGTTTTGACAATATAGTTGTGACGCTCGTGATTTCCATTGGTGTTTAATGCTGTACGTAGTAAGTGTTGCCTGGAGTCCCTCCCTGAACAATTAGACTTGGCGTGTGCTTTATAACCACAAAGAAATGGCGCATTATAAAAACCTGTACCAGTACAGTATCTAAAATCAATGCCGTATGTCATTAAAATTATCATTATCATCCTTAACATCATCATTGTCAACATCATCATCATCACTGTCAATATAATAGCTATTATCAATAATATTGTTAGCATTTTATATTAATAATATCACATTATTGTAATGTAATCATAATCATTATCACTTTCATTGCCATTTTTATAGGGGAGTACTAAAAAAATGGAGATGGATTGTAGATTCTGGTATGATTTGTAGATTCTGGTATGATATGGACCAACATTTTTAGATTGGAGGGCAAGCACTTTCTACAAATCCACATACCTCTTATGAACAAAAGTGATAAAAATACTGAAATGTTTTAAATAAATGCACAAGTCAACATCAATTGTTGGGTTTAACAAAGAAAAATTATTGTCATATTGTTTTAAATAATTTGGAATATTTCATATCATAGTAATTTTGACATTATAATTATGCTCAAGGGATAAAATTTTGACTCTGTAACTAAAAGTGTATTAGACAAAATGAATGCTATATATCTGCATACTTTTATACTAGCACTTTTTTGTTTCATATTTTTTAAGAAAACAAAAAAAAATTGACGTAAAAATGCGGAAGCAATCTAATGATAACAAAATTCAATGAAATGTTTAAAATCAAGATGAGAATCTAAATTTAACTCATCTTTGCAAATGAGAACACGTGCATAGGCTTAAGTTATGAGATTCGTTGACCATACAAGCATTCGTCAGAATAGCTGACTACTTTTTCAACATCATTTGAACTTTCACCGGAACATGAAAATGAGATGAGGAATCACAATTCAAACATTAGCAGAAAAGTCAATAGTCGTAAAAATGATCATCGCAAAATGCATTGTACTGAAATCAGTCTGTTAGGAAAAAAATGTTTCTTTCCTCTCATATAATGTTACAAATAAATTAACGATTCATAGGTTTTTATTTAAATTTGAAAAACGATCTTAATTTAATCCTGAAATTTACAAATCATTTCTAATAATTAAAATAAGATTCAAGATTCAAGATTTCATTTATTGTCCAAAAATATAAACACTAGGCGACAAACAGTTCATTGCAAGGTTACAAAATAATAAGAATTTAATTAATACAGTACAGTGAGTTATATACTGTATAAATATTGCTGAGATTATAAGCACCAGTTCACATTAATGGAACATAACTAGTTTATGTCACGATAAATATAATTAAACATATGCAGTACTAATGAAAGTTACAAAAGTATTACACTATGAATATTGTGCAGAAAACAATACATGTTTAAAAGCTTACATACCATATTTTATTACACAGATATTGAGTTGTTCATGTTTTTTATAGAATATGGTACAAATGAATTAAGGAATCTATAATCTATATGGTTCTACATTTTAGGCATTTGAGTCTCTTCCCAGAGGGCAACCAAACATAATTATTATGAAGGGGTGAGAGACATCCTGCATGATGAGCGTTGCTTTTTCTTTAATCTTATTAATACAGAAGTCATTCATAAATATATTTTCCTTAAGGATTTACCGGCTTGGTTAACCACTCTCTGTAACTTTACAATATCCTTTTGTCTTAGATTAAAAAAAAACAAAACTAAACAACCATGAAGTAAAATAATCAATAAAGAAGCAATATATAAATGTAAAATTGAATGAATAAGTTTGTGTGTAAAATATATATTAAATGAACAAAGGATTTAGTAGTAAGTGATTGCATGCATGTGTAAATCGGTGGGAAGGAGGGATACAATATGATGGAATGAGTGAAAGGATGAATGGATCAGTAAGTGAATAAATAAAAGGTAAAAAAGAATGAATAAATAGATAGATGAATGAATAAATGAATGATTTAACGTATGAATGCATGGGTGGATGAATAAATGAATGGGTGGATAAATGAAGGGATAAACAAATAAATGAGTGAGTGAATAATGAATGAATGGATAAATGAATAAATGTCTGAATGCAAGTGTGGGAGGGTGGATGAATGAATAAATGAATGAATGGATAAACAAATAAATGAATGAATGGATGAATGATTGAATATATGAATGTATGCATGGGTGGATGAATGAGTGGGTGAATGAATGAATGGATGAATAAATGAATGGATAGATTAATAAATGAGTAAATAAATGAATGAATGAATGAATAATATTTTCTTTGTATTTTATTTATTTCATCCAATTTTCGTCCAAAAAAAGGATTAAACAAAAGCAAACTTAATTGCTGTACAAATTTTCTCCCTCCCCCCAAGGGGTATTTTTGTGTAAAAATGATTAAAAAGATTGAATGAATGAAACTCATTCAAATCAATCAAATTAACACAACCTTCAATGGCTGAAACTTGGATCAATCGTTTTGTTTTATCATTCACATTACCCACTACAGGCCCCGCCCAATGCCACTTACTATATGACAAGCATATTAAAATTTGTTTGCTGACCCAAGTGTTTACAAAAAGTTTGAACAGCTGAAGTTAGGGTTCTTGTACTTTTTAGTAGCTGTTGCTAGCTAATGTATTTTCATATTGACAATTTCACAAAAACTGAAGATTTTACAACCTAGAGTATTTTCATCGGTCAATAATAGTATTCTGTGATATGAAAGAACAAAATAATAACAATAATCTCAATTACATAATAACAATTACACATTTCTTGTATAGAAAGGTCA
>NW_022724068.1:30963-44063 GCF_011630105.1 Anneissia japonica
TAGGGCATTGAACAAGTCACTACAGTAGTGAATTTTCGTATTTGATGTTTGTTTTTGTTAGGGAACCAAACCGAATTTCATTGTATGTGTATTGTACATGTATATATATGACAAAAAATCTATTGAGTATTGAGTATATTTAGCCAAGACATTATTATCAAGAGCTCCTTCAATCTGTAATTATTATATAAATTTTTATTTGGTACATTATAACATTCCCTTTAACTAATCATCCTTTAAGAAATTATGGTTCATAGTCAATTATCTTTATTTTTCTTTTTAAGATCCTATAGTGAATGTTTCTGGTAAATGTCTAGCGATTTGCAGAAGACAGAACTAATTAAGTCTGTTCTCTGCAGTCCAAGTCATCATCTTATTTCTCAATAAATGTTAGCTACATACAGTTAAATATAGCGTGTACATGATTTACAGCTAATCATGAATGTCAAATTTTGACGACTCATTAAGACATTTAACTTTAAAATCATCAATACCACGACCACTCAGTACGACCCCTTTAATTTGTTATCCTGTAAGTATCCTGCATTTTATCATTGTGTATCCCTGCGCATTACATTAAATTGATAATATAGCAGGTCTGTAAGACATCGCAGATGGCAATAATACGTGTTGTGTTTTCAATTCCGTCAATCGTACAAACACTTGCTAAGTTCAATGACCATACACATAAAACAAGAATTAATCCCACAATTACAACGGAAGACATTATCAACTGTATTATGCTAAGAGCTTCAGATATGGTGCTCATATTAATTTATCAAATAATAATTCATTGATCAGGAATTTATAAAATTAATCTTTAGTTTCTACATATCATTAAATGCAATTAATTCATAAATAAGTTTACGTTAACACCATTTGCATAGACACCACATCTCATCTTTCATTATCAACTGTATTATGCTAAGAGCTTCAGATATCCTGCTCATATTAATTTATCAAATAATAATTTATTGATCAGGAATTTATAAAATTAATCTTTAGTTTCTACATATCATTAAATGCAATTATTTCATAAATATGTTTACATTAACTCCATTGGTATAGACACCACATCTCATCTTTCATATTTGACATGTCAGGTTTCTCTTCAGGAATTTATTTTTTTTTATTGCCAAAAAACGAGTCTAAATTACACTAGTACCGAATACATCAGAACTGCGTTATACAAATTTTGTATTTACATCACGTCACTAGCCAACAGTTGAACGCAAGCCGAATCATGTTTACTCCTAGGAGATTTGCATGGCTCGAAAAAAGTAATGAATATCAGAGTCAAGCAGACAAGCGGTAAACAATGGCCAAAGGTCAAAGAATGACTCATCGCTAAAAACGTACAATATCATGAGCTTCAGCCTTCAAGTGGTTGCTATGACAGTTACTACCTAGACTAAATCAAACAGACGTGAAAAAGGCAAGATCTTAGGCTACATTCAGGCATGATTGGCTAAGCAATATGTCTAACAAGCTCAAATTACATACGAAACTGCCACACCTGAGGCTTTGCTAATGATTTCTAGTCATTTAAGTTAATTATTCATTGGACGAGTCATAACAAGTTTCAGATACAAGAATGCCAGCCAGATTCTTTCATCGCAGAATATTGAATGAAAAAAAATAAACATTCTTTTTTTTCAAAAAATACAAATTGATTATTCCTTTACTTGATGAGTCACATGTTTGTAACATTGGTATTCACCAGGATGGTAATAAATCCTCAGATATGCTCTTAAACTTATGTTTTATGGGTTTAATATTGCATTTATAATTAAATTTGTATTTGTCATAGGATTTTATTAGCATATATTGTTGAAACCTCTATGTATTTAATCACGAGGTGAAATCCGTATTGAATGCTCATAAAGACAAATTAATTGTAACAAAATGCTTAATAATAAAAATATTACATTTGAAAATATAAATAACTTTAAAAACAACAATAATAATTATAATCTTAAAATTTATTTATATAAAAAAGTTTTTTGAACACTTACCTCGAAAGTACTTTTCAACAAAGGATGAATATTCATTATACTGTACAAAGACAAATAACACAAGACACAATTATCTAAACTACATTCTATATATTCCTATTAACTAAAATAATACCCAATTAAAATTACATTTTCAACAATTTATATTATTAGGTTATATTAAAGATGTATTGTCCCATGAAAAATCAGTTTGCTCATTTTGAAGTAACATCAAATTATCAACTTAAACATAGAAATTAGTGTATTTAGCAAAATATATTTTACAGCAAAACATGATAGAAACACTTCCAGTCACTGAAAGTGTTTTTATTATTTTTATCATTATCCAGTGTAAAAATAAGGGTACACATTTTTTAAATTCAATAATTTTTATGCTCAAGTTAATAATTTGTATGTCACTGCAAAATGAGCAAAGTTCATTTCAAGATTATTTTTAATTTTCAGGGGACAATACATCTTTAAAACTCTATTTATACCATCAAAGTAAATAAATGTGATATGCCCATATTTGGCATTATATGACATCATTATGCACATAAATCAAATTTTCTTTGATAAAAACATGTGACATGCCTAAATATGGTCATAATGACATCACATCATGAATATATATAGGGATATCATGACTATATATGGGCAGACAACAGTTTTTGTCAAATAAAATTTGATAGTGTTGTGGACAAAGCTTAAGATATTGAGGTCATAATACTTCATTCATTCTATAATTTAGTATTTTTAAGTGTATTAATACAGCAATAAGATGAATAAATAATGAACTTTTTATTACACCAGTCAGGGGCAGATGCAGAGATGTCCGAAAGGGGGAGGCCCAAAAGGGGGGCCGAAAGTAGGACTGATCGAGATAACACTATTGTAAGGGGTTTTTTTTGTGTCCTAGACGCCCGAAAATAGCCTCTGAGGCATTCTGGGTGATCAATTTTTTCTTTTCCTTTCTTTTCCTTTTCTTCTATTTTTAAATTTCCAAAAGGGGGGGGGGGGATAGGGCTGGACGCCCCCCCCCCCCAAAAATCCACCCCTGCCAGTATCCACTGAAAAAAATATGTTACTAAATGCTTTTATGTTAAACATTCATTAGACTAATTTAAAAAAGCTGATTAAACATTGAGTTTGTGGCTTCAAAAAAAAACTTAAATAAACAAACAAACAAAAACAAAAACGGTTTACTAACTTGCATATACATTATAGATTCACATGCTTAAGTAAATTTCCAAAATACTTTTCCAAAAATGTATCAGATCCAATCAAAACTTCATGAACCAGTGTTGGAAAAAGTAAAATTTTAAATGATATGGTAACTTGTCAAAAACAATTAGAAGATCTCTTGTTTCAGATAGCATGGTGTTCCAAAACATTTAAAAAAAAAATTTAATGTTTTTTATACAGTTTGTTCGAATAGAGGATGACTTTGAGATCAATTTTGAGCTGCGTATTGATTGTAGTATGAGAAAATGTTAACTGAATAATAACCAAATCAATATTTACAAACATGATATAGCTAAGTATTTGATTGTTTCAATTCCCAACTGACAATAAACTTCATTCCATTTAATGCAAAGCCTTTATGGTCTAATAGTATGACATTCTCCATGTAAAAAAGGTTTCTGGTTCGAGTACTAATAAAATATTCACTGCTTTTATATTCATTGTCAAATTCCTCTACTGTTAATTAGTTTCTTTAACATTTAATTAGACCATCATCCAGCTTGTATTAATAAAAATAATAATAATAATAATAATAATAATATTTATTCGGCAAAGTAAAAAGTATACATACAATATTCTTGCCAGGAGTAAGTAATAGGCATATAAGCCCAAACAGTAAACTGCTCTTACTCCATCATCAAAAACAAATACAATATAAATATATACAAAAAAGAAAAAAAAGAAAAAAATAAAAAAAAAAGTAAATTCAAAATAAATTGATTTAACTATAACAAAATGAAAACAGAGATAATTAATAGTTATTATTATTAATATTTTGAGATCAAGTGTTTTGTGAGCTGGGCTTTAAAGTCCGAAATGGATGTACATTGTTTAATTTCATTAGGAAGTTAGGAAGTAATAAAAGTTGTATGAATATATTATGTGGACATAAAATATATAAAAATTAAACTAATAGGCAATATTAATAATTAATAATTCAAAAAAATACTGTTTATCAAAATTACATACAATTCAGTTAACAAGCTTTCAATGATAAAATAAAATAAGGAAAAAAAATGAAAAAAAAAAAACTGTTGGAAATAAAAGTAATTGTGAAGCAAATTTAAAAATGAAACTATTTTTAACATTATTGACTTGGCTATAGGTTCAGAAAACAGGTCAGTGCTGCAGGGGTTGAGGTCTGTGAATTTTTAAAACATTTGCACCTTCTTCCTCAGCTCTCCTCTCTTTTGGCTTTTTTAAATGTCAGTTGTGTCAAGAATCCTGATCATATTATTAATTACAGATTCAAGCTTCATATTCTGTTTTTGCTTTCCCACTAAAACAAAATTTGGGAAATTGATATGGAATACTGGTTTATCTTGATAACAAAAAAAAATCACCAAAAATCACGCCACAAGAACCCCCAGCCCCTCCCTCCACAGGCACCAGGAAAACATTGTGCTTGCTTCATTTAGAAAAAGATTACTTTGAACAAAGCATGATCTGATCCATCTTCTGTTTTTTTTTTTCTGTAACTACTTTTGAACTGTGGATTTTCATGCCTATACATCATCTCTGAAACACTTGCATTAAATGTGATCGTTTAAGAGGCAGTTATCTTGATTGCATAATTTCTGCAGTGACGACTCGGGGGATCTAGGTCTAATGTATGCGCATTGGCGTGATGTGCTTTGTATGATAAATACATCATTATGCACAATTTCTACAGAATTCCTTGACTAGCACAAAATTATGTGAACACACAAACAATATGATCTACATTAAATATAGAAAAACAACAGATGTTATTGTCATATTACTTTAATTACCTCAAATGAAGAAAAATGTAACAATTAAATTTATTATTAGATTGCATATTAATACTTATAGCGTAAGCAAGCAAGCAGTGAGCATTAGGTTCATACTCTAGAGGGCTCCTGTCATATTTTCAGCATTGTCTGAAAATGTAACTTTTGGGTCTTGAAGAAGAAATTTCTTGTTCAACAGACAAGAAAAAGAGGCAAATATAAGATTTACAAAATTAATAGAGGGAGCTGGAAAGAGAAAGACGGCAAATACATGTGTAAATACACACACTAATTACTCACATAAGATAGTATAATTTATACTCCAAGTATCGAGATGCATCCCATTGTGAAGGGATTCAATATTTCCACATTAATTATGCCATCATCAGGAATAATTACTCACATCACTTATGAATGTATACATTCATTAAGTTCACAGTCCATTGAGTTTCCGAAAAAGATTCCCACATACCTCATCAAGGGTTAAATGAAATCAAGAAAGTGATCACAATAAACAAGACATAGACTAAAATTAAGATTATAATATTAATATTTTTTTATTTGCTCAAAATCCTACAGCAATGGAAATTGCCTGTTATGAAACAATATTAACTATAAATATAATTATAGAAACTGAAGTTACATATAAAAATACAGTAATTACAAAAATAGTCAAAAATTATTTAAAAAATTTTTTTAATTCATCTATGATGGACAATTATTTTTTTAAATATTTACAGAATTCATTGAATAAATTAATTTGGAATAATAGCAAAATGATTAAGTTGATTCTTTTTTTCACACTTCAACACCAAAAAGAAGTTGGGAAGTTTGAATTGAAACCCTTCACCTATTCAGTTAGTCTATCATCTTCATCTGAAAAACTAAAATCCGCTATTACTGAACATGTTTCCCACACAAATCAATTCTATTAATTGGGAACTATCCGACGTCACTGACAGAGAGTCCGACAAAACTACTAGGTGGCTTAAGAGTCCATTTGGATTCGTAGGAGGCGGAAAAACACACTCAACAAGAACAAGGGGGCTTACAATCTCAATAACACCGTTGATTTACTCATCATGCCCTCTATGGCGATTGTTTTAGCTTTAAAAGCATTAGGAAAAAGATGGGTTTCCAGTCTGATAAAATCACCAGGTTAGTGGTGAAACGCCACTGAAAATAAGTGAGTAACATCTTACTTTATTTTTTGGAATTTGAAAAAAAGAATACACTTAATCATTTATAGAATAAAGTTTTAAAAGCTAAATTGAACTGTTGAATGAATACACAAACATGAATGAATATACAAGAATATAATAATAATATCAATATTATAATTATGACAAATACTAGTGATTTAATTCATAATAATAAATAACACAATAATAATGATAATCATCACAATTATCATTATTATTACATTAATTATATAATAATAAACAATGTTGTAATAATTATAAGAATAATGTTAATAATGGTAGTGGTAATGATGTTGGTTGTGAATTACCGTATTGTCTCTAATAAACGCCCCCTTCTAATAAATACCCCCTCTGAGTTTTTTTCATTTTGCAATGAGTGCCCAATCAATTAACATGGGTATCCAGTCCATAAAAAACGTTGACAAGGGTGTAATACTGTGTGCCGCTTTCTTTGATATGAAATGAAATGAATACTACTCAAAAAAGCTTACCCTAAATGTTTGATATTTACTGTCTTCACGATCACTAGGCCTAGGCCTATTTTGCGTTTCTCTCATGGTATTTTGTTAGCCTTGTAAAAACAGGGTAAGCTGCAAACTGACAGCAAACAACGGGTAATCGTGTATTGTTAATGTGTCGTGTGTTCGACGCTGATTTGATTCAAGGTGTCTGGTCAATGAAGTCTATACCGTAGTGAGAATGTTTCTTCAAGTTGAGGGCAGATATCAACAGTTCATGAGGCCGACAATGTTTTTGACAAGCACGCGATTGTGGTTGTGAAAGGAGAAGCACCGCGCTGCATCGTCGGACATTTACCTCAAGAGAACTCGAAGATAATTCATTTCTTTTTGAAACACAAGGGAATTATTGATGTTCAAATAACCAGCAACAAACGAAGGAACAGCAAAATAGCAGGAGGCCTGGAGATACCCTGCACATTAACTTGTTCCTCTACAAATAAAGAACTTATTGACCGTTTAAAGCAGCTTGTTTAGGTAATTTTTGATTTTACAATTCACATCTAATAAACGCCCCCCCCCCCTTTGAAAAAATGCAACGCCCCCAGGGCATTTAATAGAGATAGTACGGTAGATGCAATTATTTACAGAAACTTTTGTTGTACTTTGACCTAAATCAACATACATATAGAAAAACTCACAATTATATGATGAATGAAAACTCAAGCTTTTTTATATTTTCATGTCATTCTTTATGTTTCTTAGTAAAATATAATTAAGTTGACTCATTATTGTACAGCTAAATTTATTCTTAAACATTCTAAACCAACATTTTGTACTTTGTAAAATTTCCACATACCAATATACTGCCCTCTAGAGAATATATATTTTTATGAAGCAACAAACTATCAGCCAATCAAAATGAAAAATATGCTCCTAAGACAGATATGCACCAGTGAGCCCTCTATAGTTTTAAAAAGTTTTAATTCCTATTCTTTCTATTTGTTTTAGGCCAAAGGGTCAAGAATACTGTAAAACCTCGAATTGAAGCCCTGGGCCTCTTTTTTTTTGCGAACTTTAGATGGAATCATTTTCAAGACGGGCTTCTTTTCAAGATGGGCTTCTTTTCGAGGCCACTTTTGCAAAGTAAAGAGAGGGGCTTCTTTTCAAAATGAATGCTGTAAATTTTGTGAATTTGTACTATAAAACAATACGGTCAGTGTAACATCAATCATGGAGTGTATTTAACTGATATTAAATCACCTAAACTACTGTATAAACCAAGCTTGTTTTTAATTTATTTTGTTTTTTGAAATTCATGTACAGTGTATACTGTACTATCTCGAAAGGAAGCCTATGCTATCTTGAAAAGAAGCCCATGGGCTTCTTTTCAAGTCTAATTTTGCAAACTAAAGAGAGGGGCTTCAATTTGAGGTTTTACGGCATGTCAAACAGTGAATATAATCACTTTTTTAATTGTGAAATTCTATTTTGAATACTATTATCAGCACTAGCACTACCGACAACAGTACCACCCACTAATGCTATTGTCAGTAATTACACCACAATAATCAACAGCAATAGCACCACTAACTACCACTAGCACCATATCATCAGAAATCAATTCTGATTGCAATATTACTAGCAACAAGACAGAAATTGTATCAATTCTTTAGGTTTATGCAATTTGTAAATAAAGTTGAAATATATATTAACCATTAATAACTTACTTAAATATGCAAATATGTGATTAAATTATTCAGTTAATTTTGCAAATGTATTAACTCATCACAGACTGTATATTTTAAGTATAATGGGGAACTTTGGGGATTTGTATCTGCAGGCCCCTTCCTCTGCTCTTAACAGCAGACAGGAAATCCATTTATTAAGATCATTTCAAATATGGCATATCAATTTTGGAGTTATCAGAGATTCTTTGAGGCCACTTGCTGTAATGATGCAAATATAGAATTTTAAGATTTTTATCACTGCCCTCTATAGCCTACGTTTATCTGAATCCCTTTGATTCATTTTGTTTTATAAAGCATTGTAGGCTTACATACTAAATTGCTCAATTTAATAAGCCTACTTCCAATTCTGCTCAGTGGACTATGTACATCTCTTTTTAATTTTACTCAGTTTTTAGGGAAGATGGGGAAGAGGGAACATACACAAAATGATACATGCATGTTCTTGTACAACATTATGTGAAAAAAGGGACCAACGACACCGTAAGTGGTGCCATTACAACATTAAAAACACAAACTATGATAAAAAAATAATAAAATACATAAATTATAACAAATTAATAATATATTATATAATTTTGTGGAGGTTTAACCTCACCAGTTTAAACCTGACCAACATCGGGTTTAACTGAATTCTCATCACTGCACTGTAGCTGCCGCAGGTCCTCAGGGGCCCAGCTCAAATGTCTGATTTCCAATTACAATGGATGTGTATAAGAGACAGTGGGTATCCAGTCCATAAAAAACGTTGACAAGGGTGTAATACTGTGTGCCGCTTTCTTTGATATGAAATGAAATGAATACTACTCAAAAAAGCTTACCCTAAATGTTTGATATTTACTGTCTTCACGATCACTAGGCCTAGGCCTATTTTGCGTTTCTCTCATGGTATTTTGTTAGCCTTGTAAAAACAGGGTAAGCTGCAAACTGACAGCAAACAACGGGTAATCGTGTATTGTTAATGTGTCGTGTGTTCGACGCTGATTTGATTCAAGGTGTCTGGTCAATGAAGTCTATACCGTAGTGAGAATGTTTCTTCAAGTTGAGGGCAGATATCAACAGTTCATGAGGCCGACAATGTTTTTGACAAGCACGCGATTGCGGTTGTGAAAGGAGAAGCACCGCGCTGCATCGTCGGACATTTACCTCAAGAGAACTCGAAGATAATTCATTTCTTTTTGAAACACAAGGGAATTATTGATGTTCAAATAACCAGCAACAAACGAAGGAACAGCAAAATAGCAGGAGGCCTGGAGATACCCTGCACATTAACTTGTTCCTCTACAAATAAAGAACGGGCCGGGGCGGGGGGAAGGGTTTGAGAGGGGGGTTCCCCCTCCCAAATGAGATTTTTTAAGAATAGGAACCTCTGGATTACTAGAAATGACACTCTTAGACTGTGACGGACATGTGTTGGCTTGGCGTGGGCCTATTTTTATATCTTTTTCACTCTGACTGCCCGAGGAGCCCTGTCCAATGAGGGGGGGGGGGCTTGACCTGTCTGGTGGGGGGGGCTTAAGCTCCCCCCTGCCACCCTGCTGGCACCGCCACTGCTCATAATACTTTTATGACTGTTATATGAAAAGCTGAGGATTTTTACACTTCTACCAAGCACAGAAAGATGAATGCACACTCTGATTTAAATACAACATCGGCTTATGAGAAAACTGAGATATCTCGTTTCAGATAATTGAATAGAAAATTAATCCAACAACAATAACAGGTCATGACCCACGAAACACACCTTACAATTCAGCCAAATTAAACAATATAAACAAAATATCAAATCTCAAGTGACCAGTTATATCACTGTTGTATTAAGCATATGTCCAGAAGTAATGAAAGATGACCACTGGCATTTAACACAAAACATTCTCATATTGCACTTCTTTCCAGTATAGTTTTCTTTTGTGAAATTGATCTATAATTAATATACAATATTCAGGCTCGGTGTGGTTAGTACTATAGCCTATGTTAGGCCAAGCATAGAGATAATCCTCATTGCACAGATTCATAAGTCTGCACTAGCTAAAAGAGGTACAATTATATTATGTATACATCCAGAATTATGAAAAATGACCACTGGCGTTAACACATGCCATTCTCCTATTGCACTTCTTTCTAGTATAGTTTTCTTTTGTGAAATTGATACATAATTAATATACAATATCCAGGCTCGATATGGCTAGTATAGCCTATGTTAGTCCTAGATATTACATGTGTAGACAAATGTTTGCAGCAAAAAAACCTTGCAAGTAATTTGGGTGGGAATCAATCCCACGACCTCAAGACAACTAGCCTGGTGTCTTTAACCACTTGACCACCGAGCTTGCGCTTGGTGGCTAGTGATGAATCCAATCCCCAATTAGCAGTGGTTACTGCAATGCTTTTTTTTCACAAACATTTGGGAACGTACTGAGCATTCAGTTCTATTACACGTCTGGTAGGGCAAAAAATCGATCCGTAGTCATCATTACTTTTTGCCTACATGAATTTATTTATAAATGTATTTTTTTCTTTTAAAATAGTATCACAGATACGAGGAAGCAATAAAAGGAATGGTCAGCTAACCTGATTGGAATGCTGTCCACCTACAGTTTAAGGGGACATGCCCAGCTGGTACATAACTCACAAACCAAACAAAACTAAGTATTGTGCCTCGAGAAACACAAATTGTGAACACTTGAGTTCAGGAAATCCACGTAAAACTTACAGATGTTTCTCTGCTGCATGTAAAAAAAATAAAGTGTTTCAGGGGGATTTGGAAATATATAGGAAGAGAACAGGTGTATCATAACAACAATAAATATTTTAGTCAATTTATATTTTCAAAAATACTCATCAACACCTGAAAAAATATTGGTATTTAACTTCAGATTAAAATTGAAATGTATGTAATTCTAATTTTCAAACTAAAGTAAAAAAAAATATCATAACTTTATAGTGCAATACCATATTTAACAGATCTGCTTAACAATAATTTTTACCGTAACCTGTCCCTCCCAGCAAGGCAATTCAACATAAAAAAAACCAAAATGCACATCTCAGGACATATTATATCTTTGGCATCGACATTCTAGGTGCCACACGCCCCTACACGCTGAACGTCACAAAAACCATAGCAACCAGACGAATTACCCACGCACATGTTAGTTGCCAAGATAATCGCAAGTTGTGTGGTGATTACAATGGCCTAATGATATTTTGCACTAACATGAAACTGAAATAATATTCGTTATTTCAACATTAATTTTACCGATGTTATTGTGTATTCATGAGACTCATTTCACAGAAAAAATAAATAAATTTTCTGTACACTGTCAAAATGACAGTTTGATGTTATATAAGAACATGGAATGTTAATATAAAAATCATAAATTTTCAATTGCTATAACTTTTCATTTTGTTGGTTAATTTTCACAAATCAAATTGCATTTTATAGAAGCATTTAACAAGCTTGTGGTAAAAAGAAATCAGATGTGAACGACATTGCGAAGTACCAAAAATTAATAAAATAGTAACGAACACCATAAAATATATGGCACGCATAGACTAATAATTGACGGTTGTACTCACAACTAGTAATGTATCGGATTGCCGATGCCACAGTAAAGATCAAAGGACTGTATGCACGCGCTATGTTCGAGAGTAGAGATGTGCATCCTTTTGTTGAATTGACTTGCTCCCAGTTGACAGGTTCACCTACTGTATTAGAATAAGAATTTCTTGCAATAATTTTTTTTTATTCATTTGTAATTTTACTTGCAATCTATTCAGGCAGTTAATTCTTAATTCTTGAGGAATAAATCAATAATTTTTAATAATTATTTAATGGTGTTTCATGTTCTATAATTATCAATTTTATCAATTACCTAATTTTCTCCATTTGCTTGGCCTGTTATGAATATTTTCTCAGTTCTGTATTTTTGTGTCCCATTATATATTTTATTTTATTTTTTTAAATTTTATTTTTTATTTCTTTTTCCTCAATTTTCTCTTTTTGCTTGTGTTTTCATTTGTATTTAGTTTTATCATACTTCAATATTATTAGTATCTGATAATTTTCATCAAAATTGTATTTTGTGTGTATTGAATTGTATCAAAAAGTATAAGAGAGCGTGAACAAACAATACGCCCTACGCAGCCAGTGTAGAATGCCCGCTGATGGTTGTGTGCACATGTAACCCTGTGAAATTTTTACTCTTTTAAAAGCTTTAAATTTGGTATTATTTGCCACTCTGTAAGGTATAAACGTTATTTTATTCCATTTAAGTTTTAACTTGGGTATATGTACTGTACTGTATATATTATAGCTGAGGCCACTCAGTGTAAGTGTCCCTGCTATTCTCATTAGTGGCTATGTTTAGGAATTTGTCCTCAGTTGCTAAGGCAACTGCTGGGCAATAGGTGCTATCGGACACCCCACAGTGATAATGAATTCACTTCTCACTGACCCTGCTTACAAGCAACATCTGTAAGGATTGAGGACCTAATATTTGCCACACCTTATTTGAGAAGTCATACTTTTAACATCTTTTATATTGCAATTTTATCAACCCGGAGAAGTCTTACTTTTACCATTTTATACTGCATATTATCAACTGTTTATGATTTGACACCTTGGCTCTTTTATAGGTAAGAATCATAATTTCCTGTTTTGTACTTGATTTAATTTGATTTAACGTTTTTATCTACAATATGC